>NW_027479094.1:0-230127 GCF_051014685.1 Ptiloglossa arizonensis
CCATATCTCGCGAACGGATTGAACTAACCCAAAAATTCCTATTGCATCTGAAGTAGAAACTCGCCCGATTACAGCGGTATGTGTATTTTTCCCCTAGGCCCATTCTGGTTAAGCGTTTGGAGCAGCAGAATTGCGAAAAATTTTTTGCCTTCTCAACCATTTCTTGGCTTCAAACTCCCATATCTCGCGAACGGATTGACCTAACCCAAAAATTCCTATTGCATCTGAAAGTAGAAACCCGCCCAATTACAACGGTATGTGTATTTTTTCCCAAGGCCATTCTGGTTAAGCGTTTGGAGCTGCAGAATTGCGAAAAATTTGTTGTCTTCTCAACCATTTCTTGGCTTCAAACTCCCATATCTCGCGAACGGATTGACCTAACCCAAAAATTCCAATTGCATCTGAAAGTAAGAAACTCGCCCGATTACAACGGTATGTGTATTTTTTCCTTAGCCCATTCTGGTTAAGCGTTTGGAGCAGCAGAATTGCGAAAATTTTTTGCCTTCTCACCCATTCCTTGGCTTCAAACTCCCATATCTCGCGAACGGATTGACCTAACCCAAAATTGCAATTGCATCTGAAAGTAGAAACACGCCCGATTACAACGGTATGTGTATTTTTCCCTAGCCCATTCTGGTTAAGCGTTTGGAGCAGCAGAATGCGAAAAATTTTTTGCCTTCTCAACCAATTTCTTGGCTTCAAACTCCCATATCTCGCGAACGGATTGAACTAACCCACAAATTCCTATGCATCTGAAAGTAGAAACTCGCCCGATTACAGCGGTATGTGTATTTCTTCCGTAGGCCATTCTGGTTAAGCGTTTGGAGCAGCAGAATTGCGAAAAATTTTTTGCCTTCTCAACCATTTCTTGGCTTCAAACTCCATATCTCGCGAACGGATAGACCTAACCCAAAAATTCCTATTGCATCTGAAAGTAGAAACCCGCCCGATTACAACGGTATGTGTAGTTTTTCCCTAGGCCATTCTGGTTAAGCGTTTGGAGCAGCAGAATTGCGAAAAATTTGTTGTCTTCTCAACCATTTCTTGGCTTCAAACTCCCATATCTCGCGAACGGATTGACCTAACCCAAAAATTCCTGTTGTGTCTGAATTGTAGAAACTCGCCCGATTACAGCGGTATGTGTATTTTTTCTTAGCCCATTCTGGTTAAGCGTTTGGAGCAGCAGAATTGCGAAAAATTTTTGCCTTCTCACCATTTCTTGCTTCAAACTCCCATATTCTCGTTGAACGGATTGAACTAACCCAAAAATTCCTATTGCATCTGAAAGTAGAAACTCGCCCGATTACAGCGGTATGTGTATTTTTTTCCCTAGGCCATTCTGGTTAAGCGTTTGGAGCAGCAGAATTGCGAAAAATTTTTTGCCTTCTCAACCATTTCTTGCTTCAAAACTCCCATATCTCGCGAACGGATTGACCTAACCCAAAAATTCCAATTGCATCTGAAAGTAGAAACCCGCCCAATTACAACGGTATGTGTATTTTTTCCCAAGGCCATTCTGGTTAAGCGTTTGGAGCTGCAGAATGCGAAAATTTGTTGTCTTCTCAACCATTTCTTGGCTTCAAACTCCCATATCTCGCGAACGGATTGACCTAACCAAAATTCCAATTGCATCTGAAAGTAGAAACTCGCCGATTACAACGGTATGTGTATTTTTTCCTTAGCCCATTCTGGTTAAGCGTTTGGAGCAGCAGAATTGCGAAAAATTTTTTGCCTTCTCAACCATTTCTTGGCTTCAAACTCCATATCTCGCGAACGGATTGAACTAACCCAAAAATTCCTATTGCATCTGAAAGTAGAAACTCGCCCGATTACAGCGGTATGTGTATTTTTTCCCTAGGCCATTCTGGTTAGCGTTTGGAGCAGCAGAATTGCGAAAAATTTTTTGCCTTCTCAACCATTTCTTGGCTTCAAACTCCCATATCTCGCGAACGGATTGACCTAACCCAAAAATTCCTATTGCATCTGAAAGTAGAAACCCGCCCAATTACAACGGTATGTGTATTTTTTCCCAAGGCCATTCTGGTTAAGCGTTTGGAGCTGCAGAATTGCGAAAAATTTGTTGTCTTCTCAACCATTTCTTGGCTTCAAACTCCCATATCTCGCGAACGGATTGACCTAACCCAAAAATTCCAATTGCATCTGAAAGTAGAAACTCGCCCGATTACAACGGTATGTGTATTTTTTCCTTAGCCCATTCTGGTTAAGCGTTTGGAGCAGCAGAATTGCGAAAAATTTTTTGCCTTCTCAACCATTCCTTGGCTTCAAACTCCCATATCTCGCGAACGGATTGACCTAACCCAAAAATTGCAATTGCATCTGAAAGTAGAAACACGCCCGATTACAACGGTATGTGTATTTTTTCCCTAGCCCATTCTGGTTAAGCGTTTGGAGCAGCAGAATTGCGAAAAATTTTTTGCCTTCTCAACCATTTCTTGGCTTCAAACTCCCATATCTCGCGAACGGATTGAACTAACCCACAAATTCCTATTGCATCTGAAAGTAGAAACTCGCCCGATTACAGCGGTATGTGTATTTCTTCCGTAGGCCATTCTGGTTAAGCGTTTGGAGCAGCAGAATTGCGAAAAATTTTTTGCCTTCTCAACCATTTCTTGGCTTCAAACTCCCATATCTCGCGAACGGATAGACCTAACCCAAAAATTCCAATTGCATCTGAAAGTAGAAACTCGCCCGATTACAACGGTATGTGTATTTTTTCCTTAGCCCATTCTGGTTAAGCGTTTGGAGCAGCAGAATTGCGAAAAATTTTTTGCCTTCTCAACCATTTCTTGGCTTCAAACTCCCATATCTCGCGAACGGATTGAACTAACCCAAAAATTCCTATTGCATCTGAAAGTAGAAACTCGCCCGATTACAGCGGTATGTGTATTTTTTCCCTAGGCCATTCTGGTTAAGCGTTTGGAGCAGCAGAATTGCGAAAAATTTTTTGCCTTCTCAACCATTTCTTGGCTTCAAACTCCCATATCTCGCGAACGGATTGACCTAACCCAAAAATTCCTATTGCATCTGAAAGTAGAAACCCGCCCAATTACAACGGTATGTGTATTTTTTCCCAAGGCCATTCTGGTTAAGCGTTTGGAGCTGCAGAATTGCGAAAAATTTGTTGTCTTCTCAACCATTTCTTGGCTTCAAACTCCCATATCTCGCGAACGGATTGACCTAACCCAAAAATTCCAATTGCATCTGAAAGTAGAAACTCGCCCGATTACAACGGTATGTGTATTTTTTCCTTAGCCCATTCTGGTTAAGCGTTTGGAGCAGCAGAATTGCGAAAAATTTTTTGCCTTCTCAACCATTCCTTGGCTTCAAACTCCCATATCTCGCGAACGGATTGACCTATCCCAAAAATTGCAATTGCATCTGAAAGTAGAAACACGCCCGATTACAACGGTATGTGTATTTTTTCCCTAGCCCATTCTGGTTAAGCGTTTGGAGCAGCAGAATTGCGAAAAATTTTTTGCCTTCTCAACCATTTCTTGGCTTCAAACTCCCATATCTCGCGAACGGATTGAACTAACCCACAAATTCCTATTGCATCTGAAAGTAGAAACTCGCCCGATTACAGCGGTATGTGTATTTTTTCCCTAGGCCATTCTGGTTAAGCGTTTGGAGCAGCAGAATTGCGAAAAATTTATTGCCTTCTCAACCATTTCTTGGCTTCAAACTCCCATATCTCGCGAACGGATTGACCTAACCCAAAAATTCCTATTGCATCTGAAAGTAGAAACTCGCCCGATTACAATGGTATGTGTATTTTTTCCCAAGGCCATTCTGGTTAAGCGTTTGGAGCAGCAGAATTGCGAAAAATTTGTTGTCTTCTCAACCATATCTTGGCTTCAAACTCCCATATCTCGCGAACGGATTGACCTAACCCAAAAATTCCGATTGCATCTGAAAGTAGAAACTCGCCCGATTACAACGGTATGTGTATTTTTTCCCTAGCCCATTCTGGTTAAGCGTTTGGAGCAGCAGAATTGCGAAAAATTTTTTGCCTTCTCAACCATTTCTTGGCTTCAAACTCCCATATCTCGCGAACGGAATGACCTAACCCAAAAATTGCAATTGCATCTGAAAGTAGAAACTCGCCCGATTACAACGGTATGTGTATTTTTTCCCTAGCCCATTCTGGTTAAGCGTTTGGAGCAGCAGAATTGCGAAAAATTTTTTGCCTTCTCAACCATTTCTTGGCTTCAAACTCCCATATCTCGCGAACGGATTGAACTAACCCAAAAATTCCTATTGCATCTGAAAGTAGAAACTCGCCCGATTACAGCGGTATGTGTATTTCTTCCGTAGGCCATTCTGGTTAAGCGTTTGGAGCAGCAGAATTGCGAAAAATTTTTTGCCTTCTCAACCATTTCTTGGCTTCAAACTCCCATATCTCGCGAACGGATTGACCTAACCCAAAAATTCCTATTGCATCTGAAAGTAGAAACCCGCCCAATTACAATGGTATGTGTATTTTTTCCCTAGGCCATTCTGGTTAATCGTTTGGAGCAGCAGAATTGCGAAAAATTTGTTGTCTTCTCAACCATTTCTTGGCTTCAAACTCCCATATCTCGCGAACGGATTGACCTAACCCAAAAGTTCCTGTTGTGTCTGAAAGTAGAAACTCGCCCGATTACAGCGGTATGTATATTTTTTCCTTAGCCCATTCTGGTCAAGCGTTTGGAGCAGCAGAATTGCGAAAAATTTGTTGTCTTCTCAACCATTTCTTAGCTTCAAACTCCCATATCTCGCGAACGGATTGACCTAACCCAAAAATTCCAATTGCATCTGAAAGTAGAAACTCGCCCGATTACAACGGTATGTGTATTTTTTCCTTAGCCCATTCTGGTTAAGCGTTTGGAGCAGCAGAATTGCGAAAAATTTTTTGCCTTCTCAACCATTTCTTGGCTTCAAGCTCCCATATCTCGCGAACGGATTGACCTAACCCAAAAATTCCAATTGCATCTGAAAGTAGAAACTCGCCCGATTACAACGGTATGTGTATTTTTTCCCTAGGCCATTCTGGTTAAGCGTTTGGAGCAGCAGAATTGCGAAAAATTTTTTGCCTTCTCAACCATTTCTTGGCTTCAAACTCCCATATCTCGCGAACGGATTGACCTAACCCAAAAATTCCTATTGCATCTGAAAGTAGAAACTCGCCCGATTACAATGGTATGTGTATTTTTTCCCAAGGCCATTCTGGTTAAGCGTTTGGAGCAGCAGAATTGCGAAAAATTTGTTGTCTTCTCAACCATATCTTGGCTTCAAACTCCCATATCTCGCGAACGGATTGACCTAACCCAAAAATTCCGATTGCATCTGAAAGTAGAAACTCGCCCGATTACAACGGTATGTGTATTTTTTCCCTAGCCCATTCTGGTTAAGCGTTTGGAGCAGCAGAATTGCGAAAAATTTTTTGCCTTCTCAACCATTTCTTGGCTTCAAACTCCCATATCTCGCGAACGGATTGACCTAACCCAAAAATTCCAATTGCATCTGAAAGTAGAAACTCGCCCGATTACAACGGTATGTGTATTTTTTCCCTAGGCCATTCTGGTTAAGCGTTTGGAGCAGCAGAATTGCGAAAAATTTTTTGCCTTCTCAACCATTTCTTGGCTTCAAACTCCCATATCTCGCGAACGGATTGACCTAACCCAAAAATTCCTATTGCATCTGAAAGTAGAAACTCGCCCGATTACAACGGTATGTGTATTTTTTCCCTAGGCCATTCTGGTTAAGCGTTTGGAGCAGCAGAATTGCGAAAAATTTTTTGCCTTCTCAACCATTTCTTGGCTTCAAACTCCCATATCTCGCGAACGGATTGACCTAACCCAAAAATTCCTATTGCATCTGAAAGTAGAAACTCGCCCGATTACAATGGTATGTGTATTTTTTCCCAAGGCCATTCTGGTTAAGCGTTTGGAGCAGCAGAATTGCGAAAAATTTGTTGTCTTCTCAACCATATCTTGGCTTCAAACTCCCATATCTCGCGAACGGATTGACCTAACCCAAAAATTCCGATTGCATCTGAAAGTAGAAACTCGCCCGATTACAACGGTATGTGTATTTTTTCCCTAGCCCATTCTGGTTAAGCGTTTGGAGCAGCAGAATTGCGAAAAATTTTTTGCCTTCTCAACCATTTCTTGGCTTCAAACTCCCATATCTCGCGAACAGATTGACCTAACCCAAAAATTCCAATTGCATCTGAAAGTAGAAACTCGCCCGATTACAACGGTATGTGTATTTTTTCCCTAGCCCATTCTGGTTAAGCGTTTGGAGCAGCAGAATTGCGAAAAATTTTTTGCCTTCTCAACCATTTCTTGGCTTCAAACTCCCATATCTCGCGAACGGATTGAACTAACCCAAAAATTCCTATTGCATCTGAAAGTAGAAACTCGCCCGATTACAGCGGTATGTGTATTTTTTCCCTAGGCCATTCTGGTTAAGCGTTTGGAGCAGCAGAATTGCGAAAAATTTTTTGCCTTCTCAACCATTTCTTGGCTTCAAACTCCCATATCTCGCGAACGGATTGACCTAACCCAAAAATTCCTATTGCATCTGAAAGTAGAAACCCGCCCGATTACAGCGGTATGTGTATTTTTTCCTTAGCCCATTCTGGTTAAGCGTTTGGAGCAGCAGAATTGCGAAAAATTTGTTGTCTTCTCAACCATTTCTTAGCTTCAAACTCCCATATCTCGCGAACGGATTGATCTAACCCAAAAATTCCTATTGCATCTGAAAGTAGAAACTCGCCCGATTACAACGGTATGTGTATTTTTTCCCTAGGCCATTCTGGTTAAGCGTTTGGAGCAGCAGAATTGCGAAAAATTTTTTGCCTTCTCAACCATTTCTTGGCTTCAAACTCCCATATCTCGCGAACGGATTGAACTAACCCAAAAATTCCTATTGCATCTGAAAGTAGAAACTCGCCCGATTACAACGGTATGTGTATTTTTTCCCTAGGCCATTCTGGTTAAGCGTTTGGAGCAGCAGAATTGCGAAAAATTTATTGCCTTCTCAACCATTTCTTGGCTTCAAACTCCCATATCTCGCGAACGGATTGACCTAACCCAAAAATTCCTATTGCATCTGAAAGTAGAAACTCGCCCGATTACAACGGTATGTGTATTTTTTCCCAAGGCCATTCTGGTTAAGCGTTTGGAGCAGCAGAATTGCGAAAAATTTGTTGTCTTCTCAACCATATCTTGGCTTCAAACTCCCATATCTCGCGAACGGATTGACCTAACCCAAAAATTCCAATTGCATCTGAAAGTAGAAACTCGCCCGATTACAGCGGTATGTGTATTTTTTCCTTAGCCCATTCTGGTGAAGCGTTTGGAGCAGCAGAATTGCGAAAAATTTTTTGCCTTCTCAACCATTTCTTGGCTTCAAACTCCCATATCTCGCGAACGGATTGAACTAACCCAAAAATTCCTATTGCATCTGAAAGTAGAAACTCGCCCGATTACAGCGGTATGTGTATTTTTTCCCTAGGCCATTCTGGTTAAGCGTTTGGAGCAGCAGAATTGCGAAAAATTTATTGCCTTCTCAACCATTTCTTGGCTTCAAACTCCCATATCTCGCGAACGGATTGACCTAACCCAAAAATTCCTATTGCATCTGAAAGTAGAAACTCGCCCGATTACAATGGTATGTGTATTTTTTCCCAAGGCCATTCTGGTTAAGCGTTTGGAGCAGCAGAATTGCGAAAAATTTGTTGTCTTCTCAACCATATCTTGGCTTCAAACTCCCATATCTCGCGAACGGATTGACCTAACCCAAAAATTCCAATTGCATCTGAAAGTAGAAACTCGCCCGATTACAACGGTATGTGTATTTTTTCCCTAGCCCATTCTGGTTAAGCGTTTGGAGCAGCAGAATTGCGAAAAATTTTTTGCCTTCTCAACCATTTCTTGGCTTCAAACTCCCATATCTCGCGAACGGAATGACCTAACCCAAAAATTGCAATTGCATCTGAAAGTAGAAACTCGCCCGATTACAACGGTATGTGTATTTTTTCCCTAGCCCATTCTGGTTAAGCGTTTGGAGCAGCAGAATTGCGAAAAATTTTTTGCCTTCTCAACCATTTCTTGGCTTCAAACTCCCATATCTCGCGAACGGATTGAACTAACCCAAAAATTCCTATTGCATCTGAAAGTAGAAACTCGCCCGATTACAGCGGTATGTGTATTTCTTCCGTAGGCCATTCTGGTTAAGCGTTTGGAGCAGCAGAATTGCGAAAAATTTTTTGCCTTCTCAACCATTTCTTGGCTTCAAACTCCCATATCTCGCGAACGGATTGACCTAACCCAAAAATTCCTATTGCATCTGAAAGTAGAAACCCGCCCAATTACAATGGTATGTGTATTTTTTCCCTAGGCCATTCTGGTTAAGCGTTTGGAGCAGCAGAATTGCGAAAAATTTTTTGCCTTCTCAACCATTTCTTGGCTTCAAACTCCCATATCTCGC
Organism: Ptiloglossa arizonensis; assembly: GCF_051014685.1. Classification (NCBI taxonomy): domain Eukaryota; kingdom Metazoa; phylum Arthropoda; class Insecta; order Hymenoptera; family Colletidae; genus Ptiloglossa; species Ptiloglossa arizonensis. Next base: position 8,497 of record NW_027479094.1, read on the forward strand.
GAACGGATTGACCTAACCCAAAAGTTCCTGTTGTGTCTGAAAGTAGAAACTCGCCCGATTACAGCGGTATGTATATTTTTTCCTTAGCCCATTCTGGTCAAGCGTTTGGAGCAGCAGAATTGCGAAAAATTTGTTGTCTTCTCAACCATTTCTTAGCTTCAAACTCCCATATCTCGCGAACGGATTGACCTAACCCAAAAATTCCAATTGCATCTGAAAGTAGAAACTCGCCCGATTACAACGGTATGTGTATTTTTTCCTTAGCCCATTCTGGTTAAGCGTTTGGAGCAGCAGAATTGCGAAAAATTTTTTGCCTTCTCAACCATTTCTTGGCTTCAAGCTCCCATATCTCGCGAACGGATTGACCTAACCCAAAAATTCCAATTGCATCTGAAAGTAGAAACTCGCCCGATTACAACGGTATGTGTATTTTTTCCCAAGGCCATTCTGGTTAAGCGTTTGGAGCAGCAGAAGTGCGAAAAATTTGTTGTCCTCTCAACCCTTTCTTAGCTTCAAACTCCCATATCTCGCGAACGGATTGACCTAACCCAAAAGTTCCTGTTGTGTCTGAAAGTAGAAACTCGCCCGATTACAACGGTATGTGTATTTTTTCCCAAGGCCATTCTGGTTAAGCGTTTGGAGCAGCAGAATTGCGAAAAATTTGTTGCCTTCTCAACCATTTCTTGGCTTCAAACTCCCATATCTCGCGAACGGATTGAACTAACCCAAAAATTCCTATTGCATCTGAAAGTAGAAACTCGCCCGATTACAGCGGTATGTGTATTTTTTCCCTAGGCCATTCTGGTTAAGCGTTTGGAGCAGCAGAATTGCGAAAAATTTTTTGCCTTCTCAACCATTTCTTGGCTTCAAACTCCCATATCTCGCGAACGGATTGTCCTAACCCAAAAATTCCTATTGCATCTGAAAGTAGAAACCCGCCCAATTACAACGGTATGTGTATTTTTTCCCTAGGCCATTCTGGTTAAGCGTTTGGAGCAGCAGAATTGCGAAAAATTTTTTGCCTTCTCAACCATTTCTTGGCTTCAAACTCCCATATCTCGCGAACGGATTGACCTAACCCAAAAGTTCCTGTTGTGTCTGAAAGTAGAAACTCGCCCGATTACAGCGGAATGTGTATTTTTTCCCTAGGCCATTCTGGTTAAGCGTTTGGAGCAGCAGAATTGCGAAAAATTTGTTGTCTTCTCAACCATTTCTTAGCTTCAAACTCCCATATCTCGCGAACGGATTGACCTAACCCAAAAATTCCTATTGCATCGGAAGGTAGAAACTCGCCCGATTACAACGGTATGTGTATTTTTTCCCTAGGCCATTCTGGTTAAGCGTTTGGAGCAGCAGAATTGCGAAAAATTTTTTGCCTTCTCAACCATTTCTTTGCTTCAAACTCCCATATCTCGCGAACGGATTGAATTAACCCAAAAATTCCTACTGCATCTGAAAGTAGAAACTCGCCCGATTACAGCGGTATGTGTATTTTTTCCCTAGGCCATTCTGGTTAAGCGTTTGGAGCAGCAGAATTGCGAAAAATTTATTGCCTTCTCAACCATTTCTTGGCTTCAAACTCCCATATCTCGCGAACGGATTGACCTAACCCAAAAATTCCTATTGCATCTGAAAGTAGAAACTCGCTCGATTACAACGGTATGTGTATTTTTTCCCAAGGCCATTCTGGTTAAGCGTTTGGAGCAGCAGAATTGCGAAAAATTTGTTGTCTTCTCAACCATATCTTGGCTTCAAACTCCCATATCTCGCGAACGGATTGACCTAACCCAAAAATTCCAATTGCATCTGAAAGTAGAAGCTCGCCCGATTACAACGGTATGTGTATTTTTTCCTTAGCCCATTCTGGTTAAGCGTTTGGAGCAGCAGAATTGCGAAAAATTTTTTGCCTTCTCAACCATTTCTTGGCTTCAAACTCCCATATCTCGCGAACGGATTGACCTAACCCAAAAATTCCAATTGCATCTGAAAGTAGAAACTCGCCCGATTACAACGGTATGTGTATTTTTTCCCTAGGGCATTCTGGTTAAGCGTTTGGAGCAGCAGAATTGCGAAAAATTTTTTGCCTTCTCAACCATTTCTTGGCTTCAAACTCCCATATCTCGCGAACGGATTGACCTAACCCAAAAATTCCTATTGCATCTGAAAGTAGAAACTCGCCCGATTACAATGGTACGTGTATTTTTTCCCAAGGCCATTCTGGTTAAGCGTTTGGAGCAGCAGAATTGCGAAAAATTTGTTGTCTTCTCAACCATATCTTGGCTTCAAACTCCCATATCTCGCGAACGGATTGACCTAACCCAAAAATTCCGATTGCATCTGAAAGTAGAAACTCGCCCGATTACAACGGTATGTGTATTTTTTCCCTAGCCCATTCTGGTTAAGCGTTTGGAGCAGCAGAATTGCGAAAAATTTTTTGCCTTCTCAACCATTTCTTGGCTTCAAACTCCCATATCTCGCGAACGGATTGACCTAACCCAAAAATTCCAATTGCATCTGAAAGTAGAAACTCGCCCGATTACAACGGTATGTGTATTTTTTCCCTAGCCCATTCTGGTTAAGCGTTTGGAGCAGCAGAATTGCGAAAAATTGTTTGCCTTCTCAACCATTTCTTGGCTTCAAACTCCCATATCTCGCGAACGGATTGAACTAACCCAAAAATTCCTATTGCATCTGAAAGTAGAAACTCGCCCGATTACAGCGGTATGTGTATTTTTTCCCTAGGACATTCTGGTTAAGCGTTTGGAGCAGCAGAATTGCGAAATATTTTTTGCCTTCTCAACCATTTCTTGGCTTCAAACTCCCATATCTCGCGAACGGATTGACCTAACCCAAAAATTCCTATTGCATCTGAAAGTAGAAACCCGCCCGATTACAACGGTATGTGTATTTTTTCCCTAGGCCATTCTGGTTAAGCGTTTGGAGCAGCAGAATTGCGAAAAATTTGTTGTCTTCTCAACCATTTCTTGGCTTCAAACTCCCATATCTCGCGAACGGATTGACCTAACCCAAAAATTCCTGTTGTGTCTGAAAGTAGAAACTCGCCCGATTACAGCGGTATGTGTATTTTTTCCTTAGCCCATTCTGGTTAAGCGTTTGGAGCAGCAGAATTGCGAAAAATTTGTTGTCTTCTCAACCATTTCTTAGCTTCAAACTCCCATATCTCGCGAACGGATTGACCTAACCCAAAAATTCCTATTGCATCTGAAAGTAGAAACTCGCCCGATTACAACGGTATGTGTATTTTTTCCCTAGGCCATTCTGGTTAAGCGTTTGGAGCAGCAGAATTGCGAAAAATTTTTTGCCTTCTCAACCATTTCTTGGCTTCAAACTCCCATATCTCGCGAACGGATTGAATTAACCCAAAAATTCCTATTGCATCTGAAAGTAGAAACTCGCCCGATTACAGCGGTATGTGTATTTTTTCCCGAGGCCATTCTGGTTAAGCGTTTGGAGCAGCAGAATTGCGAAAAATTTATTGCCTTCTCAACCATTTCTTGGCTTCAAACTCCCATATCTCGCGAACGGATTGACCTAACCCAAAAATTCCAATTGCATCTGAAAGTAGAAACTCGCCCGATTACAACGGTATGTGTATTTTTTCCCTAGGCCATTCTGGTTAAGCGTTTGGAGCAGCAGAATTGCGAAAAATTTTTTGCCTTCTCAACCATTTCTTGGCTTCAAACTCCCATATCTCGCGAACGGATTGACCTAACCCAAAAATTCCTATTGCATCTGAAAGTAGAAACTCGCCCGATTACAATGGTACGTGTATTTTTTCCCAAGGCCATTCTGGTTAAGCGTTTGGAGCAGCAGAATTGCGAAAAATTTGTTGTCTTCTCAACCATATCTTGGCTTCAAACTCCCATATCTCGCGAACGGATTGACCTAACCCAAAAATTCCGATTGCATCTGAAAGTAGAAACTCGCCCGATTACAACGGTATGTGTATTTTTTCCCTAGCCCATTCTGGTTAAGCGTTTGGAGCAGCAGAATTGCGAAAAATTTTTTGCCTTCTCAACCATTTCTTGGCTTCAAACTCCCATATCTCGCGAACGGATTGACCTAACCCAAAAATTCCAATTGCATCTGAAAGTAGAAACTCGCCCGATTACAACGGTATGTGTATTTTTTCCCTAGCCCATTCTGGTTAAGCGTTTGGAGCAGCAGAATTGCGAAAAATTTTTTGCCTTCTCAACCATTTCTTGGCTTCAAACTCCCATATCTCGCGAACGGATTGAACTAACCCAAAAATTCCTATTGCATCTGAAAGTAGAAACTCGCCCGATTACAGCGGTATGTGTATTTTTTCCCTAGGACATTCTGGTTAAGCGTTTGGAGCAGCAGAATTGCGAAAAATTTTTTGCCTTCTCAACCATTTCTTGGCTTCAAACTCCCATATCTCGCGAACGGATTGACCTAACCCAAAAATTCCTATTGCATCTGAAAGTAGAAACCCGCCCGATTACAACGGTATGTGTATTTTTTCCCTAGGCCATTCTGGTTAAGCGTTTGGAGCAGCAGAATTGCGAAAAATTTGTTGTCTTCTCAACCATTTCTTGGCTTCAAACTCCCATATCTCGCGAACGGATTGACCTAACCCAAAAATTCCTGTTGTGTCTGAAAGTAGAAACTCGCCCGATTACAGCGGTATGTGTATTTTTTCCTTAGCCCATTCTGGTTAAGCGTTTGGAGCAGCAGAATTGCGAAAAATTTGTTGTCTTCTCAACCATTTCTTAGCTTCAAACTCCCATATCTCGCGAACGGATTGACCTAACCCAAAAATTCCTATTGCATCTGAAAGTAGAAACTCGCCCGATTACAACGGTATGTGTATTTTTTCCCTAGGCCATTCTGGTTAAGCGTTTGGAGCAGCAGAATTGCGAAAAATTTTTTGCCTTCTCAACCATTTCTTGGCTTCAAACTCCCATATCTCGCGAACGGATTGAATTAACCCAAAAATTCCTATTGCATCTGAAAGTAGAAACTCGCCCGATTACAGCGGTATGTGTATTTTTTCCCGAGGCCATTCTGGTTAAGCGTTTGGAGCAGCAGAATTGCGAAAAATTTATTGCCTTCTCAACCATTTCTTGGCTTCAAACTCCCATATCTCGCGAACGGATTGACCTAACCCAAAAATTCCAATTGCATCTGAAAGTAGAAACTCGCCCGATTACAACGGTATGTGTATTTTTTCCCTAGGCCATTCTGGTTAAGCGTTTGGAGCAGCAGAATTGCGAAAAATTTTTTGCCTTCTCAACCATTTCTTGGCTTCAAACTCCCATATCTCGCGAACGGATTGACCTAACCCAAAAATTCCTATTGCATCTGAAAGTAGAAACTCGCCCGATTACAATGGTACGTGTATTTTTTCCCAAGGCCATTCTGGTTAAGCGTTTGGAGCAGCAGAATTGCGAAAAATTTGTTGTCTTCTCAACCATATCTTGCCTTCAAACTCCCATATCTCGCGAACGGATTGACCTAACCCAAAAATTCCGATTGCATCTGAAAGTAGAAACTCGCCCGATTACAACGGTATGTGAATTTTTTCCCTAGCCCATTCTGGTTAAGCGTTTGGAGCAGTAGAATTGCGAAAAATTTTTTGCCTTCTCAACCATTTCTTGGCTTCAAACTCCCATATCTCGCGAACGGATTGACCTAACCCAAAAATTCCAATTGCATCTGAAAGTAGAAACTCGCCCGATTACAACGGTATGTGTATTTTTTCCCTAGCCCATTCTGGTTAAGTGTTTGGAGCAGCAGAATTGCGAAAAATTTTTTGCCTTCTCAACCATTTCTTGGCTTCAAACTCCCATATCTCGCGAACGGATTGAACTAACCCAAAAATTCCTATTGCATCTGAAAGTAGAAACTCGCCCGATTACAGCGGTATGTGTATTTTTTCCCTAGGCCATTCTGGTTAAGCGTTTGGAGCAGCAGAATTGCGAAAAATTTTTTGCCTTCTCAACCATTTCTTGGCTTCAAACTCCCATATCTCGCGAACGGATTGACCTAACCCAAAAATTCCTATTGCATCTGAAAGTAGAAACCCGCCCGATTACAACGGTATGTGTATTTTTTCCCTAGGCCATTCTGGTTAAGCGTTTGGAGCAGCAGAATTGCGAAAAATTTGTTGTCTTCTCAACCATTTCTTGGCTTCAAACTCCCATATCTCGCGAACGGATTGACCTACCCCAAAAATTCCTGTTGTGTCTGAAAGTAGAAACTCGCCCGATTACAGCGGTATGTGTATTTTTTCCTTAGCCCATTCTGGTTAAGCGTTTGGAGCAGCAGAATTGCGAAAAATTTGTTGTCTTCTCAACCATTTCTTAGCTTCAAACTCCCATATCTCGCGAACGGATTGACCTAACCCAAAAATTCCTATTGCATCTGAAAGTAGAAACTCGCCCGATTACAACGGTATGTGTATTTTTTCCCTAGGCCATTCTGGTTAAGCGTTTGGAGCAGCAGAATTGCGAAAAATTTTTTGCCTTCTCAACCATTTCTTGGCTTCAAACTCCCATATCTCGCGAACGGATTGAATTAACCCAAAAATTCCTATTGCATCTGAAAGTAGAAACTCGCCCGATTACAGCGGTATGTGTATTTTTTCCCTAGGCCATTCTGGTTAAGCGTTTGGAGCAGCAGAATTGCGAAAAATTTATTGCCTTCTCAACCATTTCTTGGCTTCAAACTCCCATATCTCGCGAACGGATTGACCTAACCCAAAAATTCCTATTGCATCTGAAAGTAGAAACTCGCTCGATTACAACGGTATGTGTATTTTTTCCCAAGGCCATTCTGGTTAAGCGTTTGGAGCAGTAGAATTGCGAAAAATTTTTTGCCTTCTCAACCATTTCTTGGCTCAAACTCCCATATCTCGCGAACGGATTAACCTAACCCAAAAATTCCTATTGCATCTGAAAGTAGAAACCCGCCCGATTACAACGGTATGTGTATTTTTTCCCTAGGCCATTCTGGTTAAGCGTTTGGAGCAGCAGAATTGCGAAAAATTTGTTGTCTTCTCAACCATTTCTTGGCTTCAAACTCCCATATCTCGCGAACGGATTGACCTACCCCAAAAATTCCTGTTGTGTCTGAAAGTAGAAACTCGCCCGATTACAGCGGTATGTGTATTTTTTCCTTAGCCCATTCTGGTTAAGCGTTTGGAGCAGCAGAATTGCGAAAAATTTGTTGTCTTCTCAACCATTTCTTAGCTTCAAACTCCCATATCTCGCGAACGGATTGACCTAACCCAAAAATTCCTATTGCATCTGAAAGTAGAAACTCGCCCGATTACAACGGTATGTGTATTTTTTCCCTAGGCCATTCTGGTTAAGCGTTTGGAGCAGCAGAATTGCGAAAAATTTTTTGCCTTCTCAACCATTTCTTGGCTTCAAACTCCCATATCTCGCGAACGGGTTGAATTAACCCAAAAATTCCTATTGCATCTGAAAGTAGAAACTCGCCCGATTACAGCGGTATGTGTATTTTTTCCCTAGGCCATTCTGGTTAAGCGTTTGGAGCAGCAGAATTGCGAAAAATTTATTGCCTTCTCAACCATTTCTTGGCTTCAAACTCCCATATCTCGCGAACGGATTGACCTAACCCAAAAATTCCTATTGCATCTGAAAGTAGAAACTCGCTCGATTACAACGGTATGTGTATTTTTTCCCAAGGCCATTCTGGTTAAGCGTTTGGAGCAGTAGAATTGCGAAAAATTTTTTGCCTTCTCAACCATTTCTTGGCTCAAACTCCCATATCTCGCGAACGGATTAACCTAACCCAAAAATTCCTATTGCATCTGAAAGTAGAAACCCGCCCGATTACAATGGTATGTGTATTTTTTCCCTAGGCCATTCTGGTTAAGCGTTTGGAGCAGCAGAATTGCGAAAAATTTTTTGCCTTCTCAACCATTTCTTGGCTTCAAACTCCCATATCTCGCGAACGGATTGAACTAACCCAAAAATTCCTATTGCATCTGAAAGTAGAAACTCCCCCGATTACAGCGGTATGTGTATTTTTTCCCTAGGCCATTCTGGTTAAGCGTTTGGAGCAGCAGAATTGCGAAAAATTTATTGCCTTCTCAACCATTTCTTGGCTTCAAACTCCCATATCTCGCGAACGGATTGACCTAACCCAAAAATTCCTATTGCATCTGAAAGTAGAAACTCGCCCGATTACAACGGTATGTGTATTTTTTCCCTTGGCAATTCTGGTTAAGCGTTTGGAGCAGCAGAAGTGCGAAAAATTTGTTGTTTTCTCAACCATATCTTGGCTTCAAACTCCCATATCTCGCGAACGGATTGACCTAACCCAAAAATTCCGATTGCATCTGAGAGTAGAAACTCGCCCGATTACAACGGTATGTGTATTTTTTCCCTAGGCCATTCTTGTTAAGCGTTTGGAGCAGCAGAATTGCGAAAAATTTTTTGCCTTCTCAACCATTTCTTGGCTTCAAACTCCCATATCTCGCGAACGGATTGACCTAACCCAAAAATTCCTACTGCATCTGAAAGTAGAAACTCGCCCGATTACAGCGGTATGTGTATTTTTCCCTAGGCCATTCTGGTTAAGCGTTTGGAGCAGCAGAATTGCGAAAAATTTTTTGCCTTCTCAACCATTTCTTGGCTTCAAACTCCCATATCTCGCGAACGGATTGAATTAACCCAAAAATTCCTATTGCATCTGAAAGTAGAAACTCGCCCGATTACAGCGGTATGTGTATTTTTTCCCTAGGCCATTCTGGTTAAGCGTTTGGAGCAGCAGAATTGCGAAAAATTTATTGCCTTCTCAACCATTTCTTGGCTTCAAACTCCCATATCTCGCGAACGGATTGACCTAACCCAAAAATTCCTATTGCATCTGAAAGTAGAAACTCGCTCGATTACAACGGTATGTGTATTTTTTCCCAAGGCCATTCTGGTTAAGCGTTTGGAGCAGTAGAATTGCGAAAAATTTTTTGCCTTCTCAACCATTTCTTGGCTCAAACTCCCCTATCTCGCGAACGGATTAACCTAACCCAAAAATTCCTATTGCATCTGAAAGTAGAAACCCGCCCGATTACAATGGTATGTGTATTTTTTCCCTAGGCCATTCTGGTTAAGCGTTTGGAGCAGCAGAATTGCGAAAAATTTTTTGCCTTCTCAACCATTTCTTGGCTTCAAACTCCCATATCTCGCGAACGGATTGAACTAACCCAAAAATTCCTATTGCATCTGAAAGTAGAAACTCGCCCGATTACAGCGGTATGTGTATTTTTTCCCTAGGCCATTCTGGTTAAGCGTTTGGAGCAGCAGAATTGCGAAAAATTTATTGCCTTCTCAACCATTTCTTGGCTTCAAACTCCCATATCTGGCGAACGGATTGACCTAACCCAAAAATTCCTATTGCATCTGAAAGTAGAAACTCGCCCGATTACAACGGTATGTGTATTTTTTCCCTTGGCCATTCTGGTTAAGCGTTTGGAGCAGCAGAAGTGCGAAAAATTTGTTGTTTTCTCAACCATATCTTGGCTTCAAACTCCCATATCTCGCGAACGGATTGACCTAACCCAAAAATTCCGATTGCATCTGAGAGTAGAAACTCGCCCGATTACAACGGCATGTGTATTTTTTCCCTAGCCCATTCTGGTTAAGCGTTTGGAGCAGCAGAAGTGCGAAAAATTTGTTGTCTTCTCAACCATTTCTTAGCTTCAAACACCCATATCTCGCAAACGGATTGACCTAACCCAATAATTCCTGTTGCATCTGAAAGTAGAAACTCGCCCGATTACAACAGTATGTGTATTTTTTCCCTAGGCCATTCTTGTTAAGCGTTTGGAGCAGCAGAATTGCGAAAAATTTTTTGCCTTCTCAACCATTTCTTGGCTTCAAACTCCCATATCTCGCGAACGGATTGACCTAACCCAAAAATTCCTATTGCATCTGAAAGTAGAAACTCGCCCGATTACAGCGGTATGTGTATTTTTCCCTAGGCCATTCTGGTTAAGCGTTTGGAGCAGCAGAATTGCGAAAAATTTTCTGCCTTCTCAACCATTTCTTGGCTTCAAACTCCCATATCTCGCGAACGGATTGACCTAACGCAAAAATTCCTATTGCATCTGAAAGTAGAAACTCGCCCGATTACAGCGTTATGTGTATTTTTCCCCTAGGCCATTCTGGTTAAGCGTTTGGAGCAGCAGAATTGCGAAAAATTTTTTGCCTTCTCAACTATTTCTTGGCTCAAACTCCCATATCTCGCGAACGGATTAACCTAACCCAAAAATTCCTATTGCATCTGAAAGTAGAAACCCGCCCGATTACAACGGTATGTGTATTTTTTCCCTAGGCCATTCTGCATAAGCGTTTGGAGCAGCAGAATTGCGAAAAATTTGTTGTCTTCTCAACCATTTCTTGGCTTCAAACTCCCATATCTCGCGAACGGATTGAACTAACCCAAAAATTCCTATTGCATCTGAAAGTAGAAACTCGCCCGATTACAGCGGTATGTGTATTTTTTCCCTAGGCCATTCTGGTTAAGCGTTTGGAGCAGCAGAATTGCGAAAAATTTATTGCCTTCTCAACCATTTCTTGGCTTCAAACTCCCATATCTCGCGAACGGATTGACCTAACCCAAAAATTCCTATTGCATCTGAAAGTAGAAACTCGCCCGATTACAACGGTATGTGTATTTTTTCCCTAGGCCATTCTGGCTAAGCGTTTGGAGCAGCAGAATTGCGAAAAATTTGTTGTCTTCTCAACCATATCTTGGCTTCAAACTCCCATATCTCGCGAACGGATTGACCTAACCCAAAAATTCCAATTGCATCTGAAAGTAGAAACTCGCCCGATTACAACGGTATGTGTATTTTTTCCCTAGGCCATTCTGGTTAAGCGTTTGGAGCAGCAGAATTGCGAAAAATTTTTTGCCTTCTCAACCATTTCTTGGCTTCAAACTCCCATATCTCGCGAACGGATTGACCTAACCCAAAAATTCCTATTGCATCTGAAAGTAGAAACTCGCCCGATTACAACGGTATGTGTATTTTTTCCCTAGGCCATTCTGGTTAAGCGTTTGGAGCAGCAGAATTGCGAAAAATTTGTTGTCTTCTCAACCATATCTTGGCTTCAAACTCCCATATCTCGCGAACCGATTGACCTAACCCAAAAATTCCAATTGCATCTGAAAGTAGAAACTCGCCCGATTACAACGGTATGTGTATTTTTTCCCAAGGCCATTCTGGTTAAGCGTTTGGAGCAGCAGAATTGCGAAAAATTTGTTGTCTTCTCAACCATTTCTTGGCTTCAAACTCCCATATCTCGCGAACGGATTGACCTAACCCAAAAATTCCAATTGCATCTGAAAGTAGAAACCCGCCCGATTACAACGGTATGTGTATTTTTTCCCTAGGCCATTCTGGTTAAGCGTTTGGAGCAGCAGAATTGCGAAAAATTTGTTGTCTTCTCAACCATTTCTTGGCTTCAAACTCCCATATCTCGCGAACGGATTGACCTAACCCGATAATTCCTATTGCATCTGAAAGTAGAAACTCGCCCGATTACAACGGTATGTGTATTTTTTCCCTAGCCCATTCTGGTTAAGCGTTTGGAGCAGCAGAATTGCGAAAAATTTATTGCCTTCTCAACCATTTCTTGGCTTCAAACTCCCATATCTCGCGAACGGATTGACCTAACCCAATAATTCCTATTGCATCTGAAAGTAGAAACTCGCCCGATTACAACGGTATGTGTATTTTTTCCCTAGGCCATTCTGGCTAAGCGTTTGGAGCAGCAGAATTGCGAAAAATTTGTTGTCTTCTCAACCATATCTTGGCTTCAAACTCCCATATCTCGCGAACGGATTGACCTAACCCAAAAATTCCAATTGCATCTGAAAGTAGAAACTCGCCCGATTACAACGGTATGTGTATTTTTTCCCTAGGCCATTCTGGTTAAGCGTTTGGAGCAGCAGAATTGCGAAAAATTTTTTGCCTTCTCAACCATTTCTTGGCTTCAAACTCCCATATCTCGCGAACGGATTGACCTAACCCAAAAATTCCTATTGCATCTGAAAGTAGAAACCCGCCCGATTACAACGGTATGTGTATTTTTTCCCTAGGCCATTCTGGTTAAGCGTTTGGAGCAGCAGAATTGCGAAAAATTTGTTGTCTTCTCAACCATTTCTTGGCTTCAAACTCCCATATCTCGCGAACGGATTGACCTACCCCAAAAATTCCTGTTGTGTCTGAAAGTAGAAACTCGCCCGATTACAGCGGTATGTGTATTTTTTCCTTAGCCCATTCTGGTTAAGCGTTTGGAGCAGCAGAATTGCGAAAAATTTGTTGTCTTCTCAACCATTTCTTAGCTTCAAACTCCCATATCTCGCGAACGGATTGACCTAACCCAAAAATTCCTATTGCATCTGAAAGTAGAAACTCGCCCGATTACAACGGTATGTGTATTTTTTCCCTAGGCCATTCTGGTTAAGCGTTTGGAGCAGCAGAATTGCGAAAAATTTTTTGCCTTCTCAACCATTTCTTGGCTTCAAACTCCCATATCTCGCGAACGGATTGAATTAACCCAAAAATTCCTATTGCATCTGAAAGTAGAAACTCGCCCGATTACAGCGGTATGTGTATTTTTTCCCTAGGCCATTCTGGTTAAGCGTTTGGAGCAGCAGAATTGCGAAAAATTTATTGCCTTCTCAACCATTTCTTGGCTTCAAACTCCCATATCTCGCGAACGGATTGACCTAACCCAAAAATTCCTATTGCATCTGAAAGTAGAAACTCGCTCGATTACAACGGTATGTGTATTTTTTCCCAAGGCCATTCTGGTTAAGCGTTTGGAGCAGTAGAATTGCGAAAAATTTTTTGCCTTCTCAACCATTTCTTGGCTCAAACTCCCATATCTCGCGAACGGATTAACCTAACCCAAAAATTCCTATTGCATCTGAAAGTAGAAACCCGCCCGATTACAACGGTATGTGTATTTTTTCCCTAGGCCATTCTGGTTAAGCGTTTGGAGCAGCAGAATTGCGAAAAATTTGTTGTCTTCTCAACCATTTCTTGGCTTCAAACTCCCATATCTCGCGAACGGATTGACCTACCCCAAAAATTCCTGTTGCGTCTGAAAGTAGAAACTCGCCCGATTACAGCGGTATGTGTATTTTTTCCTTAGCCCATTCTGGTTAAGCGTTTGGAGCAGCAGAATTGCGAAAAATTTGTTGTCTTCTCAACCATTTCTTAGCTTCAAACTCCCATATCTCGCGAACGGATTGACCTAACCCAAAAATTCCTATTGCATCTGAAAGTAGAAACTCGCCCGATTACAACGGTATGTGTATTTTTTCCCTAGGCCATTCTGGTTAAGCGTTTGGAGCAGCAGAATTGCGAAAAATTTTTTGCCTTCTCAACCATTTCTTGGCTTCAAACTCCCATATCTCGCGAACGGATTGAATTAACCCAAAAATTCCTATTGCATCTGAAAGTAGAAACTCGCCCGATTACAGCGGTATGTGTATTTTTTCCCTAGGCCATTCTGGTTAAGCGTTTGGAGCAGCAGAATTGCGAAAAATTTATTGCCTTCTCAACCATTTCTTGGCTTCAAACTCCCATATCTCGCGAACGGATTGACCTAACCCAAAAATTCCTATTGCATCTGAAAGTAGAAACTCGCTCGATTACAACGGTATGTGTATTTTTTCCCAAGGCCATTCTGGTTAAGCGTTTGGAGCAGTAGAATTGCGAAAAATTTTTTGCCTTCTCAACCATTTCTTGGCTCAAACTCCCATATCTCGCGAACGGATTAACCTAACCCAAAAATTTCTATTGCATCTGAAAGTAGAAACCCGCCCGATTACAATGGTATGTGTATTTTTTCCCTAGGCCATTCTGGTTAAGCGTTTGGAGCAGCAGAATTGCGAAAAATTTTTTGCCTTCTCAACCATTTCTTGGCTTCAAACTCCCATATCTCGCGAACGGATTGAACTAACCCAAAAATTCCTATTGCATCTGAAAGTAGAAACTCCCCCGATTACAGCGGTATGTGTATTTTTTCCCTAGGCCATTCTGGTTAAGCGTTTGGAGCAGCAGAATTGCGAAAAATTTATTGCCTTCTCAACCATTTCTTGGCTTCAAACTCCCATATCTCGCGAACGGATTGACCTAACCCAAAAATTCCTATTGCATCTGAAAGTAGAAACTCGCCCGATTACAACGGTATGTGTATTTTTTCCCTTGGCCATTCTGGTTAAGCGTTTGGAGCAGCAGAAGTGCGAAAAATTTGTTGTTTTCTCAACCATATCTTGGCTTCAAACTCCCATATCTCGCGAACGGATTGACCTAACCCAAAAATTCCGATTGCATCTGAGAGTAGAAACTCGCCCGATTACAACGGTATGTGTATTTTTTCCCTAGGCCATTCTTGTTAAGCGTTTGGAGCAGCAGAATTGCGAAAAATTTTTTGCCTTCTCAACCATTTCTTGGCTTCAAACTCCCATATCTCGCGAACGGATTGACCTAACCCAAAAATTCCTATTGCATCTGAAAGTAGAAACTCGCCCGATTACAGCGGTATGTGTATTTTTCCCTAGGCCATTCTGGTTAAGCGTTTGGAGCAGCAGAATTGCGAAAAATTTTTTGCCTTCTCAACCATTTCTTGGCTTCAAACTCCCATATCTCGCGAACGGATTGAATTAACCCAAAAATTCCTATTGCATCTGAAAGTAGAAACTCGCCCGATTACAGCGGTATGTGTATTTTTTCCCTAGGCCATTCTGGTTAAGCGTTTGGAGCAGCAGAATTGCGAAAAATTTATTGCCTTCTCAACCATTTCTTGGCTTCAAACTCCCATATCTCGCGAACGGATTGACCTAACCCAAAAATTCCTATTGCATCTGAAAGTAGAAACTCGCTCGATTACAACGGTATGTGTATTTTTTCCCAAGGCCATTCTGGTTAAGCGTTTGGAGCAGTAGAATTGCGAAAAATTTGTTGTCTTCTCAACCATATCTTGGCTTCAAACTCCCATATCTCGCGAACCGATTGACCTAACCCAAAAATTCCAATTGCATCTGAAAGTAGAAACTCGCCCGATTACAACGGTATGTGTATTTTTTCCCAAGGCCATTCTGGTTAAGCGTTTGGAGCAGCAGAATTGCGAAAAATTTGTTGTCTTCTCAACCATTTCTTGGCTTCAAACTCCCATATCTCGCGAACGGATTGACCTAACCCAAAAATTCCAATTGCATCTGAAAGTAGAAACCCGCCCGATTACAACGGTATGTGTATTTTTTCCCTAGGCCATTCTGGTTAAGCGTTTGGAGCAGCAGAATTGCGAAAAATTTGTTGTCTTCTCAACCATTTCTTGGCTTCAAACTCCCATATCTCGCGAACGGATTGACCTAACCCGATAATTCCTATTGCATCTGAAAGTAGAAACTCGCCCGATTACAACGGTATGTGTATTTTTTCCCTAGCCCATTCTGGTTAAGCGTTTGGAGCAGCAGAATTGCGAAAAATTTATTGCCTTCTCAACCATTTCTTGGCTTCAAACTCCCATATCTCGCGAACGGATTGACCTAACCCAAAAATTCCTATTGCATCTGAAAGTAGAAACTCGCCCGATTACAACGGTATGTGTATTTTTTCCCTAGGCCATTCTGGCTAAGCGTTTGGAGCAGCAGAATTGCGAAAAATTTGTTGTCTTCTCAACCATATCTTGGCTTCAAACTCCCATATCTCGCGAACGGATTGACCTAACCCAAAAATTCCAATTGCATCTGAAAGTAGAAACTCGCCCGATTACAACGGTATGTGTATTTTTTCCCTAGGCCATTCTGGTTAAGCGTTTGGAGCAGCAGAATTGCGAAAAATTTTTTGCCTTCTCAACCATTTCTTGGCTTCAAACTCCCATATCTCGCGAACGGATTGACCTAACCCAAAAATTCCTATTGCATCTGAAAGTAGAAACCCGCCCGATTACAACGGTATGTGTATTTTTTCCCTAGGCCATTCTGGTTAAGCGTTTGGAGCAGCAGAATTGCGAAAAATTTGTTGTCTTCTCAACCATTTCTTGGCTTCAAACTCCCATATCTCGCGAACGGATTGACCTACCCCAAAAATTCCTGTTGTGTCTGAAAGTAGAAACTCGCCCGATTACAGCGGTATGTGTATTTTTTCCTTAGCCCATTCTGGTTAAGCGTTTGGAGCAGCAGAATTGCGAAAAATTTGTTGTCTTCTCAACCATTTCTTAGCTTCAAACTCCCATATCTCGCGAACGGATTGACCTAACCCAAAAATTCCTATTGCATCTGAAAGTAGAAACTCGCCCGATTACAACGGTATGTGTATTTTTTCCCTAGGCCATTCTGGTTAAGCGTTTGGAGCAGCAGAATTGCGAAAAATTTTTTGCCTTCTCAACCATTTCTTGGCTTCAAACTCCCATATCTCGCGAACGGATTGAATTATCCCAAAAATTCCTATTGCATCTGAAAGTAGAAACTCGCCCGATTACAGCGGTATGTGTATTTTTTCCCTAGGCCATTCTGGTTAAGCGTTTGGAGCAGCAGAATTGCGAAAAATTTATTGCCTTCTCAACCATTTCTTGGCTTCAAACTCCCATATCTCGCGAACGGATTGACCTAACCCAAAAATTCCTATTGCATCTGAAAGTAGAAACTCGCTCGATTACAACGGTATGTGTATTTTTTCCCAAGGCCATTCTGGTTAAGCGTTTGGAGCAGTAGAATTGCGAAAAATTTTTTGCCTTCTCAACCATTTCTTGGCTCAAACTCCCATATCTCGCGAACGGATTAACCTAACCCAAAAATTCCTATTGCATCTGAAAGTAGAAACCCGCCCGATTACAACGGTATGTGTATTTTTTCCCTAGGCCATTCTGGTTAAGCGTTTGGAGCAGCAGAATTGCGAAAAATTTGTTGTCTTCTCAACCATTTCTTGGCTTCAAACTCCCATATCTCGCGAACGGATTGACCTACCCCAAAAATTCCTGTTGTGTCTGAAAGTAGAAACTCGCCCGATTACAGCGGTATGTGTATTTTTTCCTTAGCCCATTCTGGTTAAGCGTTTGGAGCAGCAGAATTGCGAAAAATTTGTTGTCTTCTCAACCATTTCTTAGCTTCAAACTCCCA
This sequence comes from Ptiloglossa arizonensis, assembly GCF_051014685.1. NCBI lineage: Eukaryota > Metazoa > Arthropoda > Insecta > Hymenoptera > Colletidae > Ptiloglossa > Ptiloglossa arizonensis. The sequence continues at coordinate 25,648 of NW_027479094.1, forward strand.
TATCTCGCGAACGGATTGACCTAACCCAAAAATTCCTATTGCATCTGAAAGTAGAAACTCGCCCGATTACAACGGTATGTGTATTTTTTCCCTAGGCCATTCTGGTTAAGCGTTTGGAGCAGCAGAATTGCGAAAAATTTTTTGCCTTCTCAACCATTTCTTGGCTTCAAACTCCCATATCTCGCGAACGGATTGAATTAACCCAAAAATTCCTATTGCATCTGAAAGTAGAAACTCGCCCGATTACAGCGGTATGTGTATTTTTTCCCTAGGCCATTCTGGTTAAGCGTTTGGAGCAGCAGAATTGCGAAAAATTTATTGCCTTCTCAACCATTTCTTGGCTTCAAACTCCCATATCTCGCGAACGGATTGACCTAACCCAAAAATTCCTATTGCATCTGAAAGTAGAAACTCGCTCGATTACAACGGTATGTGTATTTTTTCCCAAGGCCATTCTGGTTAAGCGTTTGGAGCAGTAGAATTGCGAAAAATTTTTTGCCTTCTCAACCATTTCTTGGCTCAAACTCCCATATCTCGCGAACGGATTAACCTAACCCAAAAATTCCTATTGCATCTGAAAGTAGAAACCCGCCCGATTACAATGGTATGTGTATTTTTTCCCTAGGCCATTCTGGTTAAGCGTTTGGAGCAGCAGAATTGCGAAAAATTTTTTGCCTTCTCAACCATTTCTTGGCTTCAAACTCCCATATCTCGCGAACGGATTGAACTAACCCAAAAATTCCTATTGCATCTGAAAGTAGAAACTCCCCCGATTACAGCGGTATGTGTATTTTTTCCCTAGGCCATTCTGGTTAAGCGTTTGGAGCAGCAGAATTGCGAAAAATTTATTGCCTTCTCAACCATTTCTTGGCTTCAAACTCCCATATCTCGCGAACGGATTGACCTAACCCAAAAATTCCTGTTGCATCTGAAAGTAGAAACTCGCCCGATTACAACGGTATGTGTATTTTTTCCCTTGGCCATTCTGGTTAAGCGTTTGGAGCAGCAGAAGTGCGAAAAATTTGTTGTTTTCTCAACCATATCTTGGCTTCAAACTCCCATATCTCGCGAACGGATTGACCTAACCCAAAAATTCCGATTGCATCTGAGAGTAGAAACTCGCCCGATTACAACGGTATGTGTATTTTTTCCCTAGGCCATTCTTGTTAAGCGTTTGGAGCAGCAGAATTGCGAAAAATTTTTTGCCTTCTCAACCATTTCTTGGCTTCAAACTCCCATATCTCGCGAACGGATTGACCTAACCCAAAAATTCCTATTGCATCTGAAAGTAGAAACTCGCCCGATTACAGCGGTATGTGTATTTTTCCCTAGGCCATTCTGGTTAAGCGTTTGGAGCAGCAGAATTGCGAAAAATTTTTTGCCTTCTCAACCATTTCTTGGCTTCAAACTCCCATATCTCGCGAACGGATTGAATTAACCCAAAAATTCCTATTGCATCTGAAAGTAGAAACTCGCCCGATTACAGCGGTATGTGTATTTTTTCCCTAGGCCATTCTGGTTAAGCGTTTGGAGCAGCAGAATTGCGAAAAATTTATTGCCTTCTCAACCATTTCTTGGCTTCAAACTCCCATATCTCGCGAACGGATTGACCTAACCCAAAAATTCCTATTGCATCTGAAAGTAGAAACTCGCTCGATTACAACGGTATGTGTATTTTTTCCCAAGGCCATTCTGGTTAAGCGTTTGGAGCAGTAGAATTGCGAAAAATTTTTTGCCTTCTCAACCATTTCTTGGCTCAAACTCCCCTATCTCGCGAACGGATTAACCTAACCCAAAAATTCCTATTGCATCTGAAAGTAGAAACCCGCCCGATTACAATGGTATGTGTATTTTTTCCCTAGGCCATTCTGGTTAAGCGTTTGGAGCAGCAGAATTGCGAAAAATTTTTTGCCTTCTCAACCATTTCTTGGCTTCAAACTCCCATATCTCGCGAACGGATTGAACTAACCCAAAAATTCCTATTGCATCTGAAAGTAGAAACTCGCCCGATTACAGCGGTATGTGTATTTTTTCCCTAGGCCATTCTGGTTAAGCGTTTGGAGCAGCAGAATTGCGAAAAATTTATTGCCTTCTCAACCATTTCTTGGCTTCAAACTCCCATATCTGGCGAACGGATTGACCTAACCCAAAAATTCCTATTGCATCTGAAAGTAGAAACTCGCCCGATTACAACGGTATGTGTATTTTTTCCCTTGGCCATTCTGGTTAAGCGTTTGGAGCAGCAGAAGTGCGAAAAATTTGTTGTTTTCTCAACCATATCTTGGCTTCAAACTCCCATATCTCGCGAACGGATTGACCTAACCCAAAAATTCCGATTGCATCTGAGAGTAGAAACTCGCCCGATTACAACGGCATGTGTATTTTTTCCCTAGCCCATTCTGGTTAAGCGTTTGGAGCAGCAGAAGTGCGAAAAATTTGTTGTCTTCTCAACCATTTCTTAGCTTCAAACACCCATATCTCGCAAACGGATTGACCTAACCCAAAAATTCCTGTTGCATCTGAAAGTAGAAACTCGCCCGATTACAACAGTATGTGTATTTTTTCCCTAGGCCATTCTTGTTAAGCGTTTGGAGCAGCAGAATTGCGAAAAATTTTTTGCCTTCTCAACCATTTCTTGGCTTCAAACTCCCATATCTCGCGAACGGATTGACCTAACCCAAAAATTCCTATTGCATCTGAAAGTAGAAACTCGCCCGATTACAGCGGTATGTGTATTTTTCCCTAGGCCATTCTGGTTAAGCGTTTGGAGCAGCGGAATTGCGAAAAATTTTCTGCCTTCTCAACCATTTCTTGGCTTCAAACTCCCATATCTCGCGAACGGATTGACCTAACGCAAAAATTCCTATTGCATCTGAAAGTAGAAACTCGCCCGATTACAGCGTTATGTGTATTTTTCCCCTAGGCCATTCTGGTTAAGCGTTTGGAGCAGCAGAATTGCGAAAAATTTTTTGCCTTCTCAACTATTTCTTGGCTCAAACTCCCATATCTCGCGAACGGATTAACCTAACCCAAAAATTCCTATTGCATCTGAAAGTAGAAACCCGCCCGATTACAACGGTATGTGTATTTTTTCCCTAGGCCATTCTGCATAAGCGTTTGGAGCAGCAGAATTGCGAAAAATTTGTTGTCTTCTCAACCATTTCTTGGCTTCAAACTCCCATATCTCGCGAACGGATTGAACTAACCCAAAAATTCCTATTGCATCTGAAAGTAGAAACTCGCCCGATTACAGCGGTATGTGTATTTTTTCCCTAGGCCATTCTGGTTAAGCGTTTGGAGCAGCAGAATTGCGAAAAATTTATTGCCTTCTCAACCATTTCTTGGCTTCAAACTCCCATATCTCGCGAACGGATTGACCTAACCCAAAAATTCCTATTGCATCTGAAAGTAGAAACTCGCCCGATTACAACGGTATGTGTATTTTTTCCCTAGGCCATTCTGGCTAAGCGTTTGGAGCAGCAGAATTGCGAAAAATTTGTTGTCTTCTCAACCATATCTTGGCTTCAAACTCCCATATCTCGCGAACGGATTGACCTAACCCAAAAATTCCAATTGCATCTGAAAGTAGAAACTCGCCCGATTACAACGGTATGTGTATTTTTTCCCTAGGCCATTCTGGTTAAGCGTTTGGAGCAGCAGAATTGCGAAAAATTTTTTGCCTTCTCAACCATTTCTTGGCTTCAAACTCCCATATCTCGCGAACGGATTGACCTAACCCAAAAATTCCTATTGCATCTGAAAGTAGAAACTCGCCCGATTACAACGGTATGTGTATTTTTTCCCTAGGCCATTCTGGTTAAGCGTTTGGAGCAGCAGAATTGCGAAAAATTTGTTGTCTTCTCAACCATATCTTGGCTTCAAACTCCCATATCTCGCGAACCGATTGACCTAACCCAAAAATTCCAATTGCATCTGAAAGTAGAAACTCGCCCGATTACAACGGTATGTGTATTTTTTCCCAAGGCCATTCTGGTTAAGCGTTTGGAGCAGCAGAATTGCGAAAAATTTGTTGTCTTCTCAACCATTTCTTGGCTTCAAACTCCCATATCTCGCGAACGGATTGACCTAACCCAAAAATTCCAATTGCATCTGAAAGTAGAAACCCGCCCGATTACAACGGTATGTGTATTTTTTCCCTAGGCCATTCTGGTTAAGCGTTTGGAGCAGCAGAATTGCGAAAAATTTGTTGTCTTCTCAACCATTTCTTGGCTTCAAACTCCCATATCTCGCGAACGGATTGACCTAACCCGATAATTCCTATTGCATCTGAAAGTAGAAACTCGCCCGATTACAACGGTATGTGTATTTTTTCCCTAGCCCATTCTGGTTAAGCGTTTGGAGCAGCAGAAATGCGAAAAATTTTTTGCCTTCTCAACCATTTCTTGGCTTCAAACTCCCATATCTCGCGAACGGATTGAACTAACCCAAAAATTCCTATTGCATCTGAAAGTAGAAACTCGCCCGACTACAGCGGTATGTGTATTTTTTCCCTAGGCCATTCTGGTTAAGCGTTTGGAGCAGCAGAATTGCGAAAAATTTATTGCCTTCTCAACCATTTCTTGGCTTCAAACTCCCATATCTCGCGAACGGATTGATCTAACCCAAAAATTCCCATTGCATCTGAAAGTAGAAACTCGCCCGATTACAACGGTGTGTGTATTTTTTCCCTAGGCCATTCTGCTTAAGCGTTTGGAGCAACAGAATTGCGAAAAATTTTTTGCCTTCTCAACCATTTCTTGGCTTCAAACTCCCATATCTCGCGAACGGATTGACCTAACGCAAAAATTCCTATTGCACTTGAAAGTAGAAACTCGCCCGATTACAGCGTTATGTGTATTTTTTCCCTAGGCCATTCTGGTTAAGCGTTTGGAGCAGCAGAATTGCGAAAAATTTATTGCCTTCTCAACCATTTCTTGGCTTCAAACTCCCATATCTCGCGAACGGATTGACCTAACCCAAAAATTCCTATTGCATCTGAAAGTAGAAACTCGCCCGATTACAACGGTATGTGTATTTTTTCCCTTGGCCATTCTGGTTAAGCGTTTGGAGCAGCAGAATTGCGAAAAATTTGTTGTCTTCTCAACCATATCTTGGCTTCAAACTCCCATATCTCGCGAACGGATTGACCTAACCCAAAAATTCCGATTGCATCTGAGAGTAGAAACTCGCCCGATTACAACGGTATGTGTATTTTTTCCCTAGCCCATTCTGGTTAAGCGTTTGGAGCAGCAGAAGTGCGAAAAATTTGTTGTCTTCTCAACCATTTCTTAGCTTCAAACACCCATATCTCGCGAACGGATTGACCTAACCCAAAAATTCCTGTTGCATCTGAAAGTAGAAACTCGCCCGATTACAGCGGTATGTGTATTTTTTCCCTAGGCCATTCTTGTTAAGCGTTTGGAGCAGCAGAATTGCGAAAAATTTTTTGCCTTCTCAACCATTTCTTGGCTTCAAACTCCCATATCTCGCGAACGGATTGACCTAACCCAAAAATTCCTATTGCATCTGAAAGTAGAAACTCGCCTGATTACAGTGGTATGTGTATTTTTCCCTAGGCCATTCTGGTTAAGCGTTTGGAGCAGCAGAATTGCGAAAAATTTTCTGTCTTCTCAACCATTTCTTGGCTTCAAACTCCCATATCTCGCGAACGGATTGACCTAACGCAAAAATTCCTATTGCATCTGAAAGTAGAAACTCGCCCGATTACAGCGTTATGTGTATTTTTCCCCTAGGCCATTCTGGTTAAGCGTTTGGAGCAGCAGAATTGCGAAAAATTTTTTGCCTTCTCAACTATTTCTTGGCTCAAACTCCCATATCTCGCGAACGGATTAACCTAACCCAAAAATTCCTATTGCATCTGAAAGTAGAAACCCGCCCGATTACAACGGTATGTGTATTTTTTCCCTAGGCCATTCTGGTTAAGCGTTTGGAGCAGCAGAATTGCGAAAAATTTGTTGTCTTCTCAACCATTTCTTGGCTTCAAACTCCCATATCTCGCGAACGGATTGAACTAACCCAAAAATTCCTATTGCATCTGAAAGTAGAAACTCGCCCGATTACAGCGGTATGTGTATTTTTTCCCTAGCCCATTCTGGTTAAGCGTTTGGAGCAGCAGAATTGCGAAAAATTTTTTGCCTTCTCAACCATTTCTTGGCTTCAAACTCCCATATCTCGCGAACGGATTGACCTAACCCAAAAATTCCTATTGCATCTGAAAGTAGAAACTCGCCCGATTACAACGTTATGTGTATTTTTTCCCTAGGCCATTCTGGTTAAGCGTTTGGAGCAGCAGAATTGCGAAAAATTTGTTGTCTTCTCAACCATATCTTGGCTTCAAACTCCCATATCTCGCGAACGGATTGACCTAACCCAAAAATTCCCATTGCATCTGAAAGTAGAAACTCGCCCGATTACAACGGTGTGTGTATTTTTTCCCTAGGCCATTCTGCTTAAGCGTTTGGAGCAACAGAATTGCGAAAAATTTTTTGCCTTCTCAACCATTTCTTGGCTTCAAACTCCCATATCTCGCGAACGGATTGACCTAACGCAAAAATTCCTATTGCACCTGAAAGTAGAAACTCGCCCGATTACAGCGTTATGTGTATTTTTCCCCTAGGCCATTCTGGTTAAGCGTTTGGAGCAGCAGAATTGCGAAAAATTTTTTGCCTTCTCAACTATTTCTTGGCTCAAACTCCCACATCTCGCGAACGGATTAACCTAACCCAAAAATTCCTATTGCATCTGAAAGTAGAAACCCGCCCGATTACAACGGTATGTGTATTTTTTCCCTAGGCCATTCTGGTTAAGCGTTTGGAGCAGCAGAATTGGGAAAAATTTGTTGTCTTCTCAACCATTTCTTGGCTTCAAACTCCCGTATCTCGCGAACGGATTGAACTAACCCAAAAATTCCTATTGCATCTGAAAGTAGAAACTCGCCCGATTACAGCGGTATGTGTATTTTTTCCTTAGCCCATTCCGGTTAAGCGTTTGGAGCAGCAGAATTGCGAAAAATTTGTTGTCTTCTCAACCATTTCTTAGCTTCAAACTCCCATATCTCGCGAACGGATTGACCTAACCCAAAAATTCCTATTGCATCTGAAAGTAGAAACTCGCCCAATTACAACGGTATGTGTATTTTTTCCCTAGGCCATTCTGGTTAAGCGTTTGGAGCAGCAGAATTGCGAAAAATTTATTGCCTTCTCAACCATTTCTTGGCTTCAAACTCCCATATCTCGCGAACGGATTGACCTAACCCAAAAATTCCTATTGCATCTGAAAGTAGAAACTCGCCCGATTACAACGGTATGTGTATTTTTTCCCAAGGCCATTCTGGTTAAGCGTTTGGAGCAGCAGAATTGCGAAAAATTTGTTGTCTTCTCAACCATATCTTGGCTTCAAACTCCCATATCTCGCGAACGGATTGACCTAACCCAAAAATTCCAATTGCATCTGAAAGTAGAAACCCGCCCGATTACAACGGTATGTGTATTTTTTCCCTAGCCCATTCTGGTTAAGCGTTTGGAGCAGCAGAATTGCGAAAAATTTTTTGCCTTCTCAACCATTTCTTGGCTTCAAACTCCCATATCTCGCGAACGGATTGACCTAACCCAAAAATTCCTATTGCATCTGAAAGTAGAAACTCGCCTGATTACAACGGTATGTGTATTTTTTCCCTAGGCCATTCTGGTTAAGCGTTTGGAGCAGCAGAATTGCGAAAAATTTGTTGTCTTCTCAACCATATCTTGGCTTCAAACTCCCATATCTCGCGAACGGATTGACCTAACCCAAAAATTCCTATTGCATCTGAAAGTAGAAACTCGCCCGATTACAACGGTATGTGTATTTTTTCCCTTGGCCATTCTGGTTAAGCGTTTGGAGCAGCAGAAGTGCGAAAAATTTGTTGTCTTCTCAACCATATCTTGGCTTCAAACTCCCATATCTCGCGAACGGATTGACCTAACCCAAAAATTCCGATTGCATCTGAGAGTAGAAACTCGCCCGATTACAACGGTATGTCTATTTTTTCCCTAGCCCATTCTGGTTAAGCGTTTGGAGCAGCAGAAGTGCGAAAAATTTGTTGTCTTCTCAACCATTTCTTAGCTTCAAACACCCATATCTCGCGAACGGATTGACCTAACCCATAAATTCCTGTTGCATCTGAAAGTAGAAACTCGCCCGATTACAACGGTGTGCGTATTTTTCCCTAGGCCATTCTTGTTAAGCGTTTGGAGCAGCAGAATTGCGAAAAATTTTTTGCCTTCTCAACCATTTCTTGGCTTCAAACTCCCATATCTCGCGAACGGATTGACCTAACCCAAAAATTCCTATTGCATCTGAAAGTAGAAACTCGCCCGATTACAGCGGTATGTGTATTTTTCCCTAGGCCATTCTGGTTAAGCGTTTGGAGCAGCAGAATTGCGAAAAATTTTTTGCCTTCTCAACCATTTCTTGGCTTCAAACTCCCATATCTCGCGAACGGATTGAATTAACCAAAAATTCCAATTGCATCTGAAAGTAGAAACTCGCCCGATTACAGCGGTATGTGTATTTTTTCCCTAGGCCATTCTGGTTAAGCGTTTGGAGCAGCAGAATTGCGAAAAATTTGTTGTCTTCTCAACCATATCTTGGCTTCAAACTCCCATATCTCGCGAACCGATTGACCTAACCCAAAAATTCCAATTGCATCTGAAAGTAGAAACTCGCCCGATTACAACGGTATGTGTATTTTTTCCCAAGGCCATTCTGGTTAAGCGTTTGGAGCAGCAGAATTGCGAAAAATTTGTTGTCTTCTCAACCATTTCTTGGCTTCAAACTCCCATATCTCGCGAACGGATTGACCTAACCCAAAAATTCCAATTGCATCTGAAAGTAGAAACCCGCCCGATTACAACGGTATGTGTATTTTTTCCCTAGGCCATTCTGGTTAAGCGTTTGGAGCAGCAGAATTGCGAAAAATTTGTTGTCTTCTCAACCATTTCTTGGCTTCAAACTCCCATATCTCGCGAACGGATTGACCTAACCCGATAATTCCTATTGCATCTGAAAGTAGAAACTCGCCGATTACAACGGTATGTGTATTTTTTCCCTAGGCCATTCTGGTTAAGCGTTTGGAGCAACAGAATTGCGAAAAATTTGTTGTCTTCTCAACCATTTCTTGGCTTCAAACTCCCATATCTCGCGAACGGATTGAACTAACCCAAAAATTCCTATTGCATCTGAAAGTAGAAACTCGCCCGATTACAGCGGTATGTGTATTTTTTCCTTAGCCCATTCTGGTTAAGCGTTCGGAGCAGCAGAATTGCGAAAAATTTGTTGTCTTCTCAACCATTTCTTAGCTTCAAACTCCCATATCTCGCGAACGGATTGACCTAACCCAAAAATTCCTATTGCATCTGAAAGTAGAAACTCGCCCAATTACAACGGTATGTGTATTTTTTCCCTAGGCCATTCTGGTTAAGCGTTTGGAGCAGCAGAATTGCGAAAAATTTATTGCCTTCTCAACCATTTCTTGGCTTCAAACTCCCATATCTCGCGAACGGATTGACCTAACCCAAAAATTCCTATTGCATCTGAAAGTAGAAACTCGCCCGATTACAACGGTATGTGTATTTTTTCCCAAGGCCATTCTGGTTAAGCGTTTGGAGCAGCAGAATTGCGAAAAATTTGTTGTCTTCTCAACCATATCTTGGCTTCAAACTCCCATATCTCGCGAACGGATTGACCTAACCCAAAAATTCCAATTGCATCTGAAAGTAGAAACTCGCCCGATTACAACGGTATGTGTATTTTTTCCCTAGCCCATTCTGGTTAAGCGTTTGGAGCAGCAGAATTGCGAAAAATTTTTTGCCTTCTCAACCATTTCTTGGCTTCAAACTCCCATATCTCGCGAACGGATTGACCTAACCCAAAAATTCCTATTGCATCTGAAAGTAGAAACTCGCCTGATTACAACGGTATGTGTATTTTTTCCCTAGGCCATTCTGGTTAAGCGTTTGGAGCAGCAGAATTGCGAAAAATTTGTTGTCTTCTCAACCATATCTTGGCTTCAAACTCCCATATCTCGCGAACGGATTGACCTAACCCAAAAATTCCTATTGCATCTGAAAGTAGAAACTCGCCCGATTACAACGGTATGTGTATTTTTTCCCTTGGCCATTCTGGTTAAGCGTTTGGAGCAGCAGAAGTGCGAAAAATTTGTTGTCTTCTCAACCATATCTTGGCTTCAAACTCCCATATCTCGCGAACGGATTGACCTAACCCAAAAATTCCGATTGCATCTGAGAGTAGAAACTCGCCCGATTACAACGGTATGTCTATTTTTTCCCTAGCCCATTCTGGTTAAGCGTTTGGAGCAGCAGAAGTGCGAAAAATTTGTTGTCTTCTCAACCATTTCTTAGCTTCAAACACCCATATCTCGCGAACGGATTGACCTAACCCATAAATTCCTGTTGCATCTGAAAGTAGAAACTCGCCCGATTACAACGGTGTGCGTATTTTTTCCCTAGGCCATTCTTGTTAAGCGTTTGGAGCAGCAGAATTGCGAAAAATTTTTTGCCTTCTCAACCATTTCTTGGCTTCAAACTCCCATTTCACGCGAACGGATTGACCTAACCCAAAAATTCCTATTGCATCTGAAAGTAGAAACTCGCCCGATTACAGCGGTATGTGTATTTTTCCCTAGGCCATTCTGGTTAAGCGTTTGGAGCAGCAGAATTGCGAAAAATTTTCTGCCTTCTCAACCATTTCTTGGCTTCAAACTCCCATATCTCGCGAACGGATTGACCTAACCCAAAAATTCCTATTGCATCTGAAAGTAGAAACTCGCCCGATTACAACGGTATGTGTATTTTTTCCCTAGCCCATTCTGGTTAAGCGTTTGGAGCAGCAGAAGTGCGAAAAATTTGTTGTCTTCTCAACCATTTCTTAGCTTCAAACACCCATATCTCGCGAACGGATTGACCTAACCCAAAAATTCCTGTTGCATCTGAAAGTAGAAACTCGCCCGATTACAACGGTATGTGTATTTTTCCCTAGGCCATTCTGGTTAAGCGTTTGGAGCAGCAGAATTGCGAAAAATTTTCTGCCTTCTCAACCATTTCTTGGCTTCAAACTCCCATATCTCGCGAACGGATTGAACTAACCCAAAAATTCCTATTGCATCTGAAAGTAGAAACTCGCCCGATTACAGCGGTATGTGTATTTTTTCCCTAGGCCATTCTGGTTAAGCGTTTGGAGCAGCAGAATTGCGAAAAATTTATTGCCTTCTCAACCATTTCTTGGCTTCAAACTCCCATATCTCGCGAACGGATTGACCTAACCCAAAAATTCCTATTGCATCTGAAAGTAGAAACTCGCCCGATTACAACGGTATGTGTATTTTTTCCTTAGCCCATTCTGGTTAAGCGTTCGGAGCAGCAGAATTGCGAAAAATTTGTTGCCTTCTCAACCATTTCTTGGCTTCAAACTCCCATATCTCGCGAACGGATTGACCTAACCCAAAAATTCCTATTGCATCTGAAAGTAGAAACTCGCCCGATTACAACGGTGTATGTATTTTTTCCCAAGGCCATTCTGGTTAAGCGTTTGGAGCAGCAGAATTGCGAAAAATTTGTTGTCTTCTCAACCATATCTTGGCTTCAAACTCCCATATCTCGCGAACGGATTGACCTAACCCAAAAATTCCAATTGCATCTGAAAGTAGAAACTCGCCCGATTACAACGGTATGTGTATTTTTTCCCTATCCCATTCTGGTTAAGCGTTTGGAGCAGCAGAATTGCGAAAAATTTTTTGCCTTCTCAACCATTTCTTGGCTTCAAACTCCCATATCTCGCGAACGGATTGAACTAACCCAAAAATTCCTATTGCATCTGAAAGTAGAAACTCGCCCGATTACAGCGGTATGTGTATTTTTTCCCTAGGCCATTCTGGTTAAGCGTTTGGAGCAGCAGAATTGCGAAAAATTTATTACCTTCTCAACCATTTCTTGGCTTCAAACTCCCATATCTCGCGAACGGATTGAACTAACCCAAAAATTCCTATTGCATCTGAAAGTAGAAACTCGCCCGATTACAACGGTATGTGTATTTTTTCCTAGGCCATTCTGGTTAAGCGTTTGGAGCAGCAGAATTGCGAAAAATTTGTTGTCTTCTCAACCATTTCTTGGCTTCAAACTCCCATATCTCGCGAACGGATGGACATAACGCAAAAATTCCTATTGCACCTGAAAGTAGAAACTCGCCCGATTACAGCGTTATGTGTATTTTTCGCCTAGGCCATTCTGGTTAAGCGTTTGGAGCAGCAGAAGTGCGAAAAATTTGTTGTCTTCTCAACCATTTCTTAGCTTCAAACACCCATATCTCGCGAACGGATTGACCTAACCCAAAAATTCCAGTTGCATCTGAAAGTAGAAACTCGCCCGATTACAACGGTATGTGTATTTTTTCCCTAGGCCATTCTTGTTAAGCGTTTGGAGCAGCAGAATTGCGAAAAATTTTTTGCCTTCTCAACCATTTCTTGGCTTCAAACTCCCATATCTCGCGAACGGATGGACCTAACCCAAAAATTCCTATTGCATCTGAAAGTAGAAACTCGCCCGATTACAGCGGTATGTGTATTTTTCCCTAGGCCATTCTGGTTAAGCGTTTGGAGCAGCAGAATTGCGAAAAATTTTCTGCCTTCTCAACCATTTCTTGGCTTCAAACTCCCACATCTCGCGAACGGATTGAACTAACCCAAAAATTCCTATTGCATCTGAAAGTAGAAACTCGCCCGATTACAGCCGTATGTGTATTTTATCCCTAGGCCATTCTGGTTAAGCGTTTGGAGCAGCAGAATTGCGAAAAATTTATTGCCTTCTCAACCATTTCTTGGCTTCAAACTCCCATATCTCGCGAACGGATTGACCTAACCCAAAAATTCCTATTGCATCTGAAAGTAGAAACTCGCCCGATTACAACGGTATGTGTATTTTTTCCTTAGCCCATTCTGGTTAAGCGTTCGGAGCAGCAGAATTGCGAAAAATTTGTTGCCTTCTCAACCATTTCTTGGCTTCAAACTCCCATATCTCGCGAACGGATTGACCTAACCCAAAAATTCCTATTGCATCTGAAAGTAGAAACTCGCCCGATTACAACGGTATATGTATTTTTTCCCAAGGCCATTCTGGTTAAGCGTTTGGAGCAGCAGAATTGCGAAAAATTTGTTGTCTTCTCAACCATATCTTGGCTTCAAACTCCCATATCTCGCGAACGGATTGACCTAACCCAAAAATTCCAATTGCATCTGAAAGTAGAAACTCGCCCGATTACAACGGTATGTGTATTTTTTCCCTATCCCATTCTGGTTAAGCGTTTGGAGCAGCAGAATTGCGAAAAATTTTTTGCCTTCTCAACCATTTCTTGGCTTCAAACTCCCATATCTCGCGAACGGATTGAACTAACCCAAAAATTCCTATTGCATCTGAAAGTAGAAACTCGCCCGATTACAGCGGTATGTGTATTTTTTCCCTAGGCCATTCTGGTTAAGCGTTTGGAGCAGCAGAATTGCGAAAAATTTTTTGCCTTCTCAACCATTTCTTGGCTTCAAACTCCCATATCTCGCGAACGGATTGAACTAACCCAAAAATTCCTATTGCATCTGAAAGTAGAAACTCGCCCGATTACAGCGGTATGTGTATTTTTTCCCTAGGCCATTCTGGTTAAGCGTTTGGAGCAGCAGAATTGCGAAAAATTTATTGCCTTCTCAACCATTTCTTGGCTTCAAACTCCCATATCTCGCGAACGGATTGAACTAACCCAAAAATTCCTATTGCATCTGAAAGTAGAAACTCGCCCGATTACAACGGTATGTGTATTTTTTCCCTAGGCCATTCTGGTTAAGCGTTTGGAGCAGCAGAATTGCGAAAAATTTATTGCCTTCTCAACCATTTCTTGGCTTCAAACTCCCATATCTCGCGAACGGATTGACCTAACCCAAAAATTCCTATTGCATCTGAAAGTAGAAACTCGCCCGATTACAACGGTATGTGTATTTTTTCCTTAGCCCATTCTGGTTAAGCGTTCGGAGCAGCAGAATTGCGAAAAATTTGTTGCCTTCTCAACCATTTCTTGGCTTCAAACTCCCATATCTCGCGAACGGATTGACCTAACCCAAAAATTCCTATTGCATCTGAAAGTAGAAACTCGCCCGATTACAACGGTATATGTATTTTTTCCCAAGGCCATTCTGGTTAAGCGTTTGGAGCAGCAGAATTGCGAAAAATTTGTTGTCTTCTCAACCATATCTTGGCTTCAAACTCCCATATCTCGCGAACGGATTGACCTAACCCAAAAATTCCAATTGCATCTGAAAGTAGAAACTCGCCCGATTACAACGGTATGTGTATTTTTTCCCTATCCCATTCTGGTTAAGCGTTTGGAGCAGCAGAATTGCGAAAAATTTTTTGCCTTCTCAACCATTTCTTGGCTTCAAACTCCCATATCTCGCGAACGGATTGAACTAACCCAAAAATTCCTATTGCATCTGAAAGTAGAAACTCGCCCGATTACAGCGGTATGTGTATTTTTTCCCTAGGCCATTCTGGTTAAGCGTTTGGAGCAGCAGAATTGCGAAAAATTTATTGCCTTCTCAACCATTTCTTGGCTTCAAACTCCCATATCTCGCGAACGGATTGAACTAACCCAAAAATTCCTATTGCATCTGAAAGTAGAAACTCGCCGGATTACAACGGTATGTGTATTTTTTCCCTATCCCATTCTGGTTAAGCGTTTGGAGCAGCAGAATTGCGAAAAATTTTTTGCCTTCTCAACCATTTCTTGGCTTCAAACTCCCATATCTCGCGAACGGATTGAACTAACCCAAAAATTCCTATTGCATCTGAAAGTAGAAACTCGCCCGATTACAGCGGTATGTGTATTTTTTCCCTAGGCCATTCTGGTTAAGCGTTTGGAGCAGCAGAATTGCGAAAAATTTTTTGCCTTCTCAACCATTTCTTGGCTTCAAACTCCCATATCTCGCGAACGGATTGAACTAACCCAAAAATTCCTATTGCATCTGAAAGTAGAAACTCGCCCGATTACAGCGGTATGTGTATTTTTTCCCTAGGCCATTCTGGTTAAGCGTTTGGAGCAGCAGAATTGCGAAAAATTTATTGCCTTCTCAACCATTTCTTGGCTTCAAACTCCCATATCTCGCGAACGGATTGAACTAACCCAAAAATTCCTATTGCATCTGAAAGTAGAAACTCGCCCGATTACAACGGTATGTGTATTTTTTCCCTAGGCCATTCTGGTTAAGCGTTTGGAGCAGCAGAATTGCGAAAAATTTATTGCCTTCTCAACCATTTCTTGGCTTCAAACTCCCATATCTCGCGAACGGATTGACCTAACCCAAAAATTCCTATTGCATCTGAAAGTAGAAACTCGCCCGATTACAACGGTATGTGTATTTTTTCCTTAGCCCATTCTGGTTAAGCGTTCGGAGCAGCAGAATTGCGAAAAATTTGTTGCCTTCTCAACCATTTCTTGGCTTCAAACTCCCATATCTCGCGAACGGATTGACCTAACCCAAAAATTCCTATTGCATCTGAAAGTAGAAACTCGCCCGATTACAACGGTATATGTATTTTTTCCCAAGGCCATTCTGGTTAAGCGTTTGGAGCAGCAGAATTGCGAAAAATTTGTTGTCTTCTCAACCATATCTTGGCTTCAAACTCCCATATCTCGCGAACGGATTGACCTAACCCAAAAATTCCAATTGCATCTGAAAGTAGAAACTCGCCCGATTACAACGGTATGTGTATTTTTTCCCTATCCCATTCTGGTTAAGCGTTTGGAGCAGCAGAATTGCGAAAAATTTTTTGCCTTCTCAACCATTTCTTGGCTTCAAACTCCCATATCTCGCGAACGGATTGAACTAACCCAAAAATTCCTATTGCATCTGAAAGTAGAAACTCGCCCGATTACAGCGGTATGTGTATTTTTTCCCTAGGCCATTCTGGTTAAGCGTTTGGAGCAGCAGAATTGCGAAAAATTTATTGCCTTCTCAACCATTTCTTGGCTTCAAACTCCCATATCTCGCGAACGGATTGAACTAACCCAAAAATTCCTATTGCATCTGAAAGTAGAAACTCGCCCGATTACAACGGTATGTGTATTTTTTCCCTAGGCCATTCTGGTTAAGCGTTTGGAGCAGCAGAATTGCGAAAAATTTGTTGTCTTCTCAACCATTTCTTGGCTCAAACTCCCATATCTCGCGAACGGATTAACATAACCCAAAAATTCCTATTGCATCTGAAAGTAGAAACCCGCCCGATTACAGCGGTATGTGAATTTTTCCCTAGGCCATTCTGGTTAAGCGTTTGGAGCAGCAGAATTGCGAAAAATTTGTTGTCTTCTCAACCATATCTTGGCTTCAAACTCCCATATCTCGCGAACGGATTGACCTAACCCAAAAATTCCAATTGCATCTGAAAGTAGAAACTCGCCCGATTACAACGGTGTGTGTATTTTTTCCCTATCCCATTCTGGTTAAGCGTTTGGAGCAGCAGAATTGCGAAAAATTTTTTGCCTTCTCAACCATTTCTTGGCTTCAAACTCCCATATCTCGCGAACGGATGGACCTAACCCAAAAATTCCTATTGCATCTGAAAGTAGAAACTCGCCCGATTACAGCGGTATGTGTATTTTTCCCTAGGCCATTCTGGTTAAGCGTTTGGAGCAGCAGAATTGCGAAAAATTTTCTGCCTTCTCAACCATTTCTTGGCTTCAAACTCCCACATCTCGCGAACGGATTGAACTAACCCAAAAATTCCTATTGCATCTGAAAGTAGAAACTCGCCCGATTACAGCCGTATGTGTATTTTTTCCCTAGGCCATTCTGGTTAAGCGTTTGGAGCAGCAGAATTGCGAAAAATTTATTGCCTTCTCAACCATTTCTTGGCTTCAAACTCCCATATCTCGCGAACGGATTGACCTAACCCAAAAATTCCTATTGCATCTGAAAGTAGAAACTCGCCCGATTACAACGGTATGTGTATTTTTTCCTTAGCCCATTCTGGTTAAGCGTTCGGAGCAGCAGAATTGCGAAAAATTTGTTGCCTTCTCAACCATTTCTTGGCTTCAAACTCCCATATCTCGCGAACGGATTGACCTAACCCAAAAATTCCTATTGCATCTGAAAGTAGAAACTCGCCCGATTACAACGGTATATGTATTTTTTCCCAAGGCCATTCTGGTTAAGCGTTTGGAGCAGCAGAATTGCGAAAAATTTGTTGTCTTCTCAACCATATCTTGGCTTCAAACTCCCATATCTCGCGAACGGATTGACCTAACCCAAAAATTCCAATTGCATCTGAAAGTAGAAACTCGCCCGATTACAACGGTATGTGTATTTTTTCCCTATCCCATTCTGGTTAAGCGTTTGGAGCAGCAGAATTGCGAAAAATTTTTTGCCTTCTCAACCATTTCTTGGCTTCAAACTCCCATATCTCGCGAACGGATTGAACTAACCCAAAAATTCCTATTGCATCTGAAAGTAGAAACTCGCCCGATTACAGCGGTATGTGTATTTTTTCCCTAGGCCATTCTGGTTAAGCGTTTGGAGCAGCAGAATTGCGAAAAATTTTTTGCCTTCTCAACCATTTCTTGGCTTCAAACTCCCATATCTCGCGAACGGATTGAACTAACCCAAAAATTCCTATTGCATCTGAAAGTAGAAACTCGCCCGATTACAGCGGTATGTGTATTTTTTCCCTAGGCCATTCTGGTTAAGCGTTTGGAGCAGCAGAATTGCGAAAAATTTATTGCCTTCTCAACCATTTCTTGGCTTCAAACTCCCATATCTCGCGAACGGATTGAACTAACCCAAAAATTCCTATTGCATCTGAAAGTAGAAACTCGCCCGATTACAACGGTATGTGTATTTTTTCCCTAGGCCATTCTGGTTAAGCGTTTGGAGCAGCAGAATTGCGAAAAATTTATTGCCTTCTCAACCATTTCTTGGCTTCAAACTCCCATATCTCGCGAACGGATTGACCTAACCCAAAAATTCCTATTGCATCTGAAAGTAGAAACTCGCCCGATTACAACGGTATGTGTATTTTTTCCTTAGCCCATTCTGGTTAAGCGTTCGGAGCAGCAGAATTGCGAAAAATTTGTTGCCTTCTCAACCATTTCTTGGCTTCAAACTCCCATATCTCGCGAACGGATTGACCTAACCCAAAAATTCCTATTGCATCTGAAAGTAGAAACTCGCCCGATTACAACGGTATATGTATTTTTTCCCAAGGCCATTCTGGTTAAGCGTTTGGAGCAGCAGAATTGCGAAAAATTTGTTGTCTTCTCAACCATATCTTGGCTTCAAACTCCCATATCTCGCGAACGGATTGACCTAACCCAAAAATTCCAATTGCATCTGAAAGTAGAAACTCGCCCGATTACAACGGTATGTGTATTTTTTCCCTATCCCATTCTGGTTAAGCGTTTGGAGCAGCAGAATTGCGAAAAATTTTTTGCCTTCTCAACCATTTCTTGGCTTCAAACTCCCATATCTCGCGAACGGATTGAACTAACCCAAAAATTCCTATTGCATCTGAAAGTAGAAACTCGCCCGATTACAGCGGTATGTGTATTTTTTCCCTAGGCCATTCTGGTTAAGCGTTTGGAGCAGCAGAATTGCGAAAAATTTATTGCCTTCTCAACCATTTCTTGGCTTCAAACTCCCATATCTCGCGAACGGATTGAACTAACCCAAAAATTCCTATTGCATCTGAAAGTAGAAACTCGCCCGATTACAACGGTATGTGTATTTTTTCCCTAGGCCATTCTGGTTAAGCGTTTGGAGCAGCAGAATTGCGAAAAATTTGTTGTCTTCTCAACCATTTCTTGGCTTCAAACTCCCATATCTCACGAACGGATTGACATAACGCAAAAATTCCTATTGCACCTGAAAGTAGAAACTCGCCCGATTACAGCGTTATGTGTATTTTTCCCCTAGGCCATTCTGGTTAAGCGTTTGGAGCAGCAGAATTGCGAAAAATTTTTTGCCTTCTCAACCATTTCTTGTCTCAAACTCCCATATCTCGCGAACGGATTGAACTAACCCAAAAATTCCTATTGCATCTGAAAGTAGAAACTCGCCCGATTACAGCGGTATGTGTATTTTTTCCCTAGGCCATTCTGGTTAAGCGTTTGGAGCAGCAGAATTGCGAAAAATTTGTTGTCTTCTCAACCATATCTTGGCTTCAAACTCCCATATCTCGCGAACGGATTGACCTAACCCAAAAATTCCAATTGCATCTGAAAGTAGAAACTCGCCCGATTACAACGGTATGTGTATTTTTTCCCTATCCCATTCTGGTTAAGCGTTTGGAGCAGCAGAATTGCGAAAAATTTTTTGCCTTCTCAACCATTTCTTGGCTTCAAACTCCCATATCTCGCGAACGGATTGAACTAACCCAAAAATTCCTATTGCATCTGAAAGTAGAAACTCGCCCGATTACAACGGTATGTGTATTTTTTCCTTAGCCCATTCTGGTTAAGCGTTCGGAGCAGCAGAATTGCGAAAAATTTGTTGCCTTCTCAACCATTTCTTGGCTTCAAACTCCCATATCTCGCGAACGGATTGAACTAACCCAAAAATTCCTATTGCATCTGAAAGTAGAAACTCGCCCGATTACAACGGTATGTGTATTTTTTCCCTAGGCCATTCTGGTTAAGCGTTTGGAGCAGCAGAATTGCGAAAAATTTATTGCCTTCTCAACCATTTCTTGGCTTCAAACTCCCATATCTCGCGAACGGATTGACCTAACCCAAAAATTCCTATTGCATCTGAAAGTAGAAACTCGCCCGATTACAACGGTATGTGTATTTTTTCCTTAGCCCATTCTGGTTAAGCGTTCGGAGCAGCAGAATTGCGAAAAATTTGTTGCTTTCTCAACCATTTCTTGGCTTCAAACTCCCATATCTCGCGAACGGATTGACCTAACCCAAAAATTCCTATTGCATCTGAAAGTAGAAACTCGCCCGATTACAACGGTATATGTATTTTTTCCCAAGGCCATTCTGGTTAAGCGTTTGGAGCAGCAGAATTGCGAAAAATTTGTTGTCTTCTCAACCATATCTTGGCTTCAAACTCCCATATCTCGCGAACGGATTGACCTAACCCAAAAATTCCTATTGCATCTGAAAGTAGAAACTCGCCCGATTACAACGGTATGTGTATTTTTTCCCTATCCCATTCTGGTTAAGCGTTTGGAGCAGCAGAATTGCAAAAAATTTTTTGCCTTCTCAACCATTTCTTGGCTTCAAACTCCCATATCTCGCGAACGGATTGAACTAACCCAAAAATTCCTATTGCATCTGAAAGTAGAAACTCGCCCGATTACAGCGGTATGTGTATTTTTTCCCTAGGCCATTCTGGTTAAGCGTTTGGAGCAGCAGAATTGCGAAAAATTTATTGCCTTCTCAACCATTTCTTGGCTTCAAACTCCCATATCTCGCGAACGGATTGAACTAACCCAAAAATTCCTATTGCATCTGAAAGTAGAAACTCGCCCGATTACAACGGTATGTGTATTTTTTCCCTAGGCCATTCTGGTTAAGCGTTTGGAGCAGCAGAATTGCGAAAAATTTGTTGTCTTCTCAACCATTTCTTGGCTTCAAACTCCCATATCTCGCGAACGGATTGACATAACGCAAAAATTCCTATTGCACCTGAAAGTAGAAACTCGCCCGATTACAGCGTTATGTGTATTTTTCCCCTAGGCCATTCTGGTTAAGCGTTTGGAGCAGCAGAATTGCGAAAAATTTTTTGCCTTCTCAACCATTTCTTGGCTCAAACTCCCATATCTCGCGAACGGATTAACATAACCCAAAAATTCCTATTGCATCTGAAAGTAGAAACCCGCCCGATTACAACGGTATGTGTATTTTTTCCCTAGGCCATTCTGGTTAAGCGTTTGGAGCAGCAGAATTGCGAAAAATTTTTTGCCTTCTCAACCATTTCTTGGCTTCAAACTCCCATATCTCGCGAATGGATTGACCTAACCCAAAAATTCCTATTGCATCTGAAAGTAGAAACTCGCCCGATTACAGCGGTATGTGTATTTTTCCCTAGGCCATTCTGGTTAAGCGTTTGGAGCAGCAGAATTGCGAAAAATTTTCTGCCATCTCAACCATTTCTTGGCTTCAAACTCCCATATCTCGCGAACGGATTGACCTAACGCAAAAATTCCTATTGCACCTGAAAGTAGAAACTCGCCCGATTACAGCGTTATGTGTATTTTTCCCCAAGGCCATTCTGGTTAAGCGTTTGGAGCAGCAGAATTGCGAAAAATTTTTTGCCTTCTCAACTATTTCTTGCCTCAAACTCCCATATCTAGCGAACGGATTAACCTAACCCAAAAATTCCTATTGCATCTGAAAGTAGAAACCCGCCCGATTACAACGGTATGTGTATTTTTTCCCTAGGCCATTCTGGTTAAGCGTTTGGAGCAGCAGAATTGCGAAAAATTTGTTGTCTTCTCAACCATTTCTTGGCTTCAAACTCCCATATCTCGCGAACGGATTGACCTAACCCAAAAATTCCTATTGCATCTGAAAGTAGAAACTCGCCCGATTACAACGGTATGTGTATTTTTTCCTTAGCCCATTCTGGTTAAGCGTTCGGAGCAGCAGAATTGCGAAAAATTTGTTGCCTTCTCAACCATTTCTTGGCTTCAAACTCCCATATCTCGCGAACGGATTGACCTAACCCAAAAATTCCTATTGCATCTGAAAGTAGAAACTCGCCCGATTACAACGGTATGTGTATTTTTTCCCAAGGCCATTCTGGTTAAGCGTTTGGAGCAGCAGAATTGCGAAAAATTTGTTGTCTTCTCAACCATATCTTGGCTTCAAACTCCCATATCTCGCGAACGGATTGACCTAACCCAAAAATTCCAATTGCATCTGAAAGGAGAAACTCGCCCGATTACAACGGTGTGTGTATTTTTTCCCTATCCCATTCTGGTTAAGCGTTTGGAGCAGCAGAATTGCGAAAAATTTTTTGCCTTCTCAACCATTTCTTGGCTTCAAACTCCCATATCTCGCGAACGGATTGAACTAACCCAAAAAATCCTATTGCATCTGAAAGTAGAAACTCGCCCGATTACAGCGTTATGTGTATTTTTCCCCAAGGCCATTCTGGTTAAGCGTTTGGAGCAGCAGAATTGCGAAAAATTTTTTGCCTTCTCAACTATTTCTTGCCTCAAACTCCCATATCTCGCGAACGGATTAACCTAACCCAAAAATTCCTATTGCATCTGAAAGTAGAAACCCGCCCGATTACAACGGTATGTGTATTTTTTCCCTAGGCCATTCTGGTTAAGCGTTTGGAGCAGCAGAATTGCGAAAAATTTGTTGTCTTCTCAACCATATCTTGGCTTCAAACTCCCATATCTCGCGAACGGATTGACCTAACCCAAAAATTCCAATTGCATCTGAAAGTAGAAACTCGCCCGATTACAACGGTATGTGTGTTTTTTCCCAAGGCCATTCTGGTTAAGCGTTTGGAGCAGCAGAATTGCGAAAAATTTGTTGTCTTCTCAACCATATCTTGGCTTCAAACTCCCATATCTCGCGAACGGATTGACCTAACCCAAAAATTCCAATTGCATCTGAAAGTAGAAACTCGCCCGATTACAACGGTGTGTGTATTTTTTCCCTATCCCATTCTGGTTAATCGTTTGGAGCAGCAGAATTGCGAAAAATTTTTTGCCTTCTCAACCATTTCTTGGCTTCAAACTCCCATATCTCGCGAACGGATTGAACTAACCCAAAAATTCCTATTGCATCTGAAAGTAGAAACTCGCCCGATTACAGCGGTATGTGTATTTTTTCCCTAGGCCATTCTGGTTAAGCGTTTGGAGCAGCAGAATTGCGAAAAATTTATTGCCTTCACAACCATTTCTTGGCTTCAAACTCCCATATCTCGCGAACGGATTGACCTAACCCAAAAATTCCTATTGCATCTGAAAGTAGAAACCCGCCCGATTACAACGGTATGTGTATTTTTTCCCTAGGCCATTCTGGTTAAGCGTTTGGAGCAGCAGAAATTCGAAAAATTTTTTGCCTTCTCAACCATTTCTTGGCTTCAAACTCCCATATCTCGCGAACGGATTGACCTAACCCAAAAATTCCTATTCTATCTGAAAGTAGAAACTCGCCCGATTACAACGGTATGTGTATTTTTTCCCTTGGCCATTCTGGTTAAGCGTTTGGAGCAGCAGAAGTGCGAAAAATTTGTTGTCTTCTCAACCATATCTTGGCTTCAAACTCCCATATCTAGCGAACGGATTGACCTAACCCAAAAATTCCGATTGCATCTGAGAGTAGAAACTCGCCCGATTACAACGGTATGTGTATTTTTTCCCTAGCCCATTCTGGTTAAGCGTTTGGAGCAGCAGAAGTGCGAAAAATTTGTTGTCTTCTCAACCATTTCTTAGCTTCAAACACCCATATCTCGCGAACGGATTGACCTAACCCAAAAATTCCTGTTGCATCTGAAAGTAGAAACTCGCCCGATTACAACGGTATGTGCATTTTTTCCCTAGGCCATTCTTGTTAAGCGTTTGGAGCAGCAGAATTGCGAAAAATTTTTTGTCTTCTCAACCATTTCTTGGTTTCAAACTCCCATATCTCGCGAACGGATTGACCTAACCCAAAAATTCCTATTGCACCTGAAAGTAGTAACTAGCCCGATTACAGCGGTATGTGTATTTTTCCCTAGGCCATTCTGGTTAAGCGTTTGGAGCAGCAGAATTGCGAAAAATTTTCTGCCTTCTCAACCATTTCTTGGTTTCAAACTCCCATATCTCGCGAACGGATTGACCTAACCCAAAAATTCCTGTTGCATCTGAAAGTAGAAACTCGCCCGATTACAACGGTATGTGTATTTTTTCCTTAGCCCATTCTGGTTAAGCGTTCGGAGCAGCAGAATTGCGAAAAATTTGTTGCCTTCTCAACCATTTCTTGGCTTCAAACTCCCATATCTCGCGAACGGATTGACCTAACCCAAAAATTCCTATTGCATCTGAAAGTAGAAACTCGCCCGATTACAACGGTATATGTATTTTTTCCCAAGGCCATTCTGGTTAAGCGTTTGGAGCAGCAGAATTGCGAAAAATTTGTTGTCTTCTCAACCATATCTTGGCTTCAAACTCCCATATCTCGCGAACGGATTGACCTAACCCAAAAATTCCAATTGCATCTGAAAGTAGAAACTCGCCCGATTACAACGGTATGTGTATTTTTTCCCTATCCCATTCTGGTTAAGCGTTTGGAGCAGCAGAATTGCGAAAAATTTTTTGCCTTCTCAACCATTTCTTGGCTTCAAACTCCCATACCTCGCGAACGGATTGAACTAACCCAAAAATTCCTATTGCATCTGAAAGTAGAAACTCGCCCGATTACAGCGGTATGTGTATTGTTTCCCTAGGCCATTCTGGTTAAGCGTTTGGAGCAGCAGAATTGCGAAAAATGTATTGCCTTCTCAACCATTTCTTGGCTTCAAACTCCCATATCTCGCGAACGGATTGAACTAACCCAAAAATTCCGATTGCATCTGAAAGTAGAAACTCGCCCGATTACAACGGTATGTGTATTTTTTCCCTAGGCCATTCTGGTTAAGCGTTTGGAGCAGCAGAATTGCGAAAAATTTGTTGTCTTCTCAACCATTTCTTGGCTTCAAACTCCCATATCTCGCGAACGGATTGACATAACGCAAAAATTCCTATTGCACCTGAAAGTAGAAACTCGCCCGATTACAGCGTTATGTGTATTTTTCCCCTAGGCCATTCTGGTTAAGCGTTTGGAGCAGCAGAATTGCGAAAAATTTTTTGCCTTCTCAACCATTTCTTGGCTCAAACTCCCATATCTCGCGAACGGATTAACATAACCCAAAAATTCCTATTGCATCTGAAAGTAGAAACCCGCCCGATTACAACGGTATGTGTATTTTTTCCCTAGGCCATTCTGGTTAAGCGTTTGGAGCAGCAGAATTGCGAAAAATTTGTTGTCTTCTCAACCATATCTTGGCTTCAAACTCCCATATCTCGCGAACGGATTGACCTAACCCAAAAATTCCAATTGCATCTGAAAGTAGAAACTCGCCCGATTACAACGGTATGTGTATTTTTTCCCTATCCCATTCTGGTTAAGCGTTTGGAGCAGCAGAATTGCGAAAAATTTTTTGCCTTCTCAACCATTTCTTGGCTTCAAACTCCCATATCTCGCGAACGGATTGAACTAACCCAAAAATTCCTATTGCATCTGAAAGTAGAAACTCGCCCGATTACAGCGGTATGTGTATTTTTTCCCTAGGCCATTCTGGTTAAGCGTTTGGAGCAGCAGAATTGCGAAAAATTTATTGCCTTCTCAACCATTTCTTGGCTTCAAACTCCCATATCTCGCGAACGGATTGAACTAACCCAAAAATTCCTATTGCATCTGAAAGTAGAAACTCGCCCGATTACAACGGTATGTGTATTTTTTCCCTAGGCCATTCTGGTTAAGCGTTTGGAGCAGCAGAATTGCGAAAAATTTGTTGTCTTCTCAACCATTTCTTGGCTTCAAACTCCCATATCTCGCGAATGGATTGACCTAACCCAAAAATTCCTATTGCATCTGAAAGTAGAAACTCGCCCGATTACAGCGGTATGTGTATTTTTCCCTAGGCCATTCTGGTTAAGCGTTTGGAGCAGCAGAATTGCGAAAAATTTTCTGCCATCTCAACCATTTCTTGGCTTCAAACTCCCATATCTCGCGAACGGATTGACCTAACGCAAAAATTCCTATTGCACCTGAAAGTAGAAACTCGCCCGATTACAGCGTTATGTGTATTTTTCCCCAAGGCCATTCTGGTTAAGCGTTTGGAGCAGCAGAATTGCGAAAAATTTTTTGCCTTCTCAACTATTTCTTGCCTCAAACTCCCATATCTCGCGAACGGATTAACCTAACCCAAAAATTCCTATTGCATCTGAAAGTAGAAACCCGCCCGATTACAACGGTATGTGTATTTTTTCCCTAGGCCATTCTGGTTAAGCGTTTGGAGCAGCAGAATTGCGAAAAATTTGTTGTCTTCTCAACCATTTCTTGGCTTCAAACTCCCATATCTCGCGAACGGATTGACCTAACCCAAAAATTCCTATTGCATCTGAAAGTAGAAACTCGCCCGATTACAACGGTATGTGTATTTTTTCCTTAGCCCATTCTGGTTAAGCGTTCGGAGCAGCAGAATTGCGAAAAATTTGTTGCCTTCTCAACCATTTCTTGGCTTCAAACTCCCATATCTCGCGAACGGATTGACCTAACCCAAAAATTCCTATTGCATCTGAAAGTAGAAACTCGCCCGATTACAACGGTATGTGTATTTTTTCCCAAGGCCATTCTGGTTAAGCGTTTGGAGCAGCAGAATTGCGAAAAATTTGTTGTCTTCTCAACCATATCTTGGCTTCAAACTCCCATACCTCGCGAACGGATTGACCTAACCCAAAAATTCCAATTGCATCTGAAAGTAGAAACTCGCCCGATTACAACGGTATGTGTATTTTTTCCCTATCCCATTCTGGTTAAGCGTTTGGAGCAGCAGAATTGCGAAAAATTTTTTGCCTTCTCAACCATTTCTTGGCTTCAAACTCCCATATCTCGCGAACGGATTGAACTAACCCAAAAATTCCTATTGCATCTGAAAGTAGAAACTCGCCCGATTACAGCGGTATGTGTATTTTTTCCCTAGGCCATTCTGGTTAAGCGTTTGGAGCAGCAGAATTGCGAAAAATTTATTGCCTTCACAACCATTTCTTGGCTTCAAACTCCCATATCTCGCGAACGGATTGACCTAACCCAAAAATTCCTATTGCATCTGAAAGTAGAAACCCGCCCGATTACAACGGTATGTGTATTTTTTCCCTAGGCCATTCTGGTTAAGCGTTTGGAGCAGCAGAAATTCGAAAAATTTTTTGCCTTCTCAACCATTTCTTGGCTTCAAACTCCCATATCTCGCGAACGGATTGACCTAACCCAAAAATTCCTATTCTATCTGAAAGTAGAAACTCGCCCGATTACAACGGTATGTGTATTTTTTCCCTTGGCCATTCTGGTTAAGCGTTTGGAGCAGCAGAAGTGCGAAAAATTTGTTGTCTTCTCAACCATATCTTGGCTTCAAACTCCCATATCTAGCGAACGGATTGACCTAACCCAAAAATTCCGATTGCATCTGAGAGTAGAAACTCGCCCGATTACAACGGTATGTGTATTTTTTCCCTAGCCCATTCTGGTTAAGCGTTTGGAGCAGCAGAAGTGCGAAAAATTTGTTGTCTTCTCAACCATTTCTTAGCTTCAAACACCCATATCTCGCGAACGGATTGACCTAACCCAAAAATTCCTGTTGCATCTGAAAGTAGAAACTCACCCGATTACAACGGTATGTGTATTTTTTCCCTAGGCCATTCTTGTTAAGCGTTTGGAGCAGCAGAATTGCGAAAAATTTTTTGTCTTCTCAACCATTTCTTGGTTTCAAACTCCCATATCTCGCGAACGGATTGACCTAACCCAAAAATTCCTATTGCACCTGAAAGTAGAAACTAGCCCGATTACAGCGGTATGTGTATTTTTCCCTAGGCCATTCTGGTTAAGCGTTTGGAGCAGCAGAATTGCGAAAAATTTTCTGCCTTCTCAACCATTTCTTGGTTTCAAACTCCCATATCTCGCGAACGGATTGACCTAACCCAAAAATTCCTGTTGCATCTGAAAGTAGAAACTCGCCCGATTACAACGGTATGTGTATTTTTTCCCTAGGCCATTCTGGTTAAGCGTTTGGAGCAGCAGAATTGCGAAAAATTTATTGCCTTCTCAACCATTTCTTGGCTTCAAACTCCCATATCTCGCGAACGGATTGACCTAACCCAAAAATTCCTATTGCATCTGAAAGTAGAAACTCGCCCGATTACAACGGTATGTGTATTTTTTCCCAAGGCCATTCTGGTTAAGTGTTTGGAGCAGCAGAATTGCGAAAAATTTGTTGTCTTCTCAACCATATCTTGGCTTCAAACTCCCATATCTCGCGAACGGATTAACCTAACCCAAAAATTCCTATTGAATCTGAAAGTAGAAACCCGCCCGATTACAACGGTATGTGTATTTTTTCCCTAGGCCATTCTGGTTAAGCGTTTGGAGCAGCAGATTTGCGAAAAATTTGTTGTCTTCTCAACCATTTCTTGGCTTCAAACTCCCATATCTCGCGAACGGATTGACCTAACCCAAAAATTCCTGTTGTGTATGAAAGTAGAAACTCGCCCGATTACAGCGGTATGTGTATTTTTTCCTTAGCCCATTCTGGTTAAGCGTTCGGAGCAGCAGAATTGCGAAAAATTTGTTGTCTTCTCAACCATTTCTTAGCTTCAAACTCCCATATCTCGCGAACGGATTGACCTAACCCAAAAATTCCTGTTGCATCTGAAAGTAGAAACTCGCCCGATTACAACGGTATGTGTATTTTTTCCCTAGGCCATTCTGGTTAAGCGTTTGGAGCAGCAGAATTGCGAAAAATTTATTGCCTTCTCAACCATTTCTTGGCTTCAAACTCCCATATCTCGCGAACGGATTGACCTAACCCAAAAATTCCTATTGCATCTGAAAGTAGAAACTCGCCCGATTACAACGGTATGTGTATTTTTTCCCAAGGCCATTCTGGTTAAGTGTTTGGAGCAGCAGAATTGCGAAAAATTTGTTGTCTTCTCAACCATATCTTGGCTTCAAACTCCCATATCTCGCGAACGGATTGACCTAACCCAAAAATTCCAATTGCATCTGAAAGTAGAAACTCGCCCGATTACAACGGTATGTGTATTTTTTCCCTAGCCCATTCTGGTTAAGCGTTTGGAGCAGCAGAATTGCGAAAAATTTTTTGCCTTCTCACCCATTTCTTGGCTTCAAACTCCCATATCTCGCGAACGGATTGACCTAACCCAAAAATTCCTATTGCATCTGAAAGTAGAAACTCGTCCGATTACAACGGTTTGTGTATTTTTTCCCTAGGCCATTCTGGTTAAGCGTTTGGAGCAGCAGAATTGCGAAACATTTTTTGCCTTCTCAACCATTTCTTGGCTTCAAACTCCCATATCTCGCGAACGGATTGACCTAATCCAAAAATTCGAATTGCATCTGAAAGTAGAAACTCGCCCGATTACAACGGTATGTGTATTTTTTCCCTAGACCATTCTGGTTAAGCGTTTGGAGCAGCAGAAGTGCGAAAAATTTGTTGTCTTCTCAACAATTTCTTAGCTTCAAACTCCCATATCTCGCGAACGGATTGACCTAACCCAAAAATTCCAATTGCATCTGAAAGTAGAAACTCGCCCGATCACAACGGTATGTGTATTTTTTCCCTAGACCATTCTGGTTAAGCGTTTGGAGCAGCAGAAGTGCGAAAAATTTGTTGTCTTCTCAACCATTTCTTAGCTTCAAACTCCCATATCTCGCGAACGGATTGACCTAACCCAAAAATTCCTATTGCATCTGATAGTAGAAACTCCCCCGATTACAACGGTATGTGTATTTTTTCCCTAGGCCATTCTGGTTAAGCGTTTGGAGCAGCAGAATTGCGAAAAATTTTTTGCCTTCTCAACCATTTCTTGGCTTCAAACTCCCATATCTCGCGAACGGATTGACCTAACCCAAAAATTCCTATTGCATCTGAAAGTAGAAACTCGCCAGATTACAACGGTATGTGTATTTTTTCCCTAGGACATTCTGGTTAAGCGTTTGGAGCAGCAGAAGTGCGAAAAATTTGTTGTCTTCTCAACCATATCTTGGCTTCAAACTCCCATATCTCGCGAACGGATTGACCTAGCCCGAAAATTCCAATTGCATCTGAAAGTAGAAACTCGCCCGATTACAACGGTATGTGTATTTTTTCCCTAGCCCATTCTGGTTAAGCGTTTGGAGCAGCAGAAGTGCGAAAAATTTGTTGTCTTCTCAACCATTTCTTAGCTTCAAACTCCCATATCTCGCGAACGGATTCACCTAACCCAAAAATTCCTGTTGTGTCTGAAAGTAGAAACTCGCCCGATTACAGCGGTATGTGTATTTTTCCTTAGCCCATTCTGGTTAAGCGTTTCGAGCAGCAGAATTGCGAAAAATTTGTTGTCTTCTCAACCATTACTTAGCTTCAAACTCCCATATCTCGCGAACGGATTGACCTAACCCAAAAATTCCTATTGCATCTGAAAGTAGAAACTCGCCCGATTACAACGGTATGTGTATTTTTTCCCTAGGACATTCTGGTTAAGCGTTTGGAGCAGCAGAAGTGCGAAAAATTTGTTGTCTTCTCAACCATATCTTGGCTTCAAACTCCCATATCTCGCGAACGGATTGACCTAACCCAAAAATTCCTGTTGCATCTGAAAGTAGAAACTCGCCCGATTACAACGGTATGTGTATTTTTTCCCTAGGCCATTCTGGTTAAGCGTTTGGAGCAGCAGAATTGCGAAAAATTTTTTGCCTTCTCAACCATATCTTGGCTTCAAACTCCCATATCTCGCGGATTGAACTAACCCAAAAATTCCTATTGCATCTGAAAGTAGAAACTCGCCTGATTACAGCGGTATGTGTATTTTTTCCCTAGGCCATTCTGGTTAAGCGTTTGGAGCAGCAGAAGTGCGAAAAATTTGTTGTCTTCTCAACCATTTCTTGGCTTCAAACTCCCATATCTCGCGTACGGATTGAACTAACCCAAAAATTCCTATTGCATCTGAAAGTAGAAACTCGCCTGATTACAGCGGTATGTGTATTTTTTCCCTAGGCCATTCTGGTTAAGCGTTTGGAGCAGCAGAAGTGCGAAAAATTTGTTGTCTTCTCAACCATTTCTTGGCTTCAAACTCCCATATCTCGCGAACGGATTGACCTAACCCAAAAACTCCTGTTGTGTCTGAAAGTAGAAACTCGCCCGATTACAGCGGTATGTGTATTTTTTCCTTAGCCCATTCTGGTTAAGCGTTTCGAGCAGCAGAATTGCGAAAAATTTGTTGTCTTCTCAACCATTACTTAGCTTCAAACTCCCATATCTCGCGAACGGATTGACCTAACCCAAAAATTCCAATTGCATCTGAAAGTAGAAACTCGCCCGATTACAACGGTATGTGTATTTTTTCCCTAGCCCATTCTGGTTAAGCGTTTGGAGCAGCAGAAGTGCGAAAAATTTGTTGTCTTCTCAACCATTTCTTAGCTTCAAACTCCCATATCTCGCGAACGGATTGACCTAACCCAAAAATTCCTGTTGCATCTGAAAGTAGAAACTCGCCCGATTACAACGGTATGTGTATTTTTTCCCTAGGCCCTTCTTGTTAAGCGTTTGGAGCAGCAGAATTGCGAAAAATTTTTTGCCTTCTCAACCATTTCTTGGCTTCAAACTCCCATATCTCGCGAACGGATTGACCTAACCCAAAAATTCCTATTGCATCTGAAAGTAGAAACTCGCCCGATTACAGCGGTATGTGTATTTTTTCCCTAGGACATTCTGGTTAAGCGTTTGGAGCAGCAGAATTGCGAAAAATTTTCTGCCTTCTCAACCATTTCTTGGCTTCAAACTCCCATATCTCGCGAACGGATTGACCTAACGCAAAAATTCCTATTGCATCTGAAAGTAGAAACTCGCCCGATTACAGCGTTATGTGTATTTTTCCCCCAGCCCATTCTGGTTAAGCGTTTGGAGCAGCAGAAGTGCGAAAAATTTGTTGTCTTCTCAACCATTTCTTAGCTTCAAACTCCCATATCTCGCGAACGGATTGACCTAACCCAAAAATTCCTGTTGCATCTGAAAGTAGAAACTCGCCCGATTACAACGGTATGTGTATTTTTTCCCTAGGCCCTTCTTGTTAAGCGTTTGGAGCAGCAGGATTGCGAAAAATTTTTTGCCTTCTCAACCATTTCTTGGCTTCAAACTCCCATATCTCGCGATCGGATTGACCTAACCCAAAAATTCCAATTGCATCTGAAAGTAGAAACTCGCCCGATTACAACGGTATGTGTATTTTTTCCCTAGCCCATTCTGGTTGAGCGTTTGGAGCAGCAGAAGTGCGAAAAATTTGTTGCCTTCTCAACCATTTCTTGGCTTCAAACTCCCATATCTCGCGAACGGATTGACCTAACCCAAAAATTCCTATTGCATCTGAAAGTAGAAACTCGCCCGATTACAGCGGTATGTGTATTTTTTCCCTAGGACATTCTGGTTAAGCGTTTGGAGCAGCAGAATTGCGAAAAATTTTCTGCCTTCTCAACCATTTCTTGGCTTCAAACTCCCATATCTCGCGAACGGATTGACCTAACGCAAAAATTCCTATTGCATCTGAAAGTAGAAACTCGCCCGATTACAGCGTTATGTGTATTTTTCCCCTAGGCCATTCTGGATAAGCGTTTGGAGCAGCAGAATTGCGAAAAATTTTTTGCCTTCTCAACCATTTCTTGGCTCAAACTCCCATATCTCGCGAACGGATTAACCTAACCCAAAAATTCCTATTGCATCTGAAAGTAGAAACCCGCCCGATTACAACGGTATGTGTATTTTTTCCCTAGGCCATTCTGGTTAAGCGTTTGGAGCAGCATAATTGCGAAAAATTTTTTGCCTTCTCAACCATTTCCTGGCTTCAAACTCCCATATCTCGCGAACGGATTGACCTAACCCAAAAATTCCAATTGCATCTGAAAGTAGAAACTCGCCCGATTACAACGGTATGTGTATTTTTTCCCCAGCCCATTCTGGTTAAGCGTTTGGAGCAGCAGAAGTGCGAAAAATTTGTTGTCTTCTCAACCATTTCTTAGCTTCAAACTCCCATATCTCGCGAACGGATTGACCTAACCCAAAGATTCCTGTTGCATCTGAAAGTAGAAACTCGCCCGATTACAACGGTATGTGTATTTTTTCCCTAGGCCCTTCTTGTTAAGCGTTTGGAGCAGCAGAATTGCGAAAAATTTTTTGCCTTCTCAACCATTTCTTGGCTTCAAACTCCCATATCTCGCGAACGGATTGACCTAACGCAAAAATTCCTATTGCATCTGAAAGTAGAAACTCGCCCGATTACAGCGTTATGTGTATTTTTCCCCTAGGCCATTCTGGATAAGCGTTTGGAGCAGCAGAATTGCGAAAAATTTTTTGCCTTCTCAACCATTTCTTGGCTCAAACTCCCATATCTCGCGAATGGATTAACCTAACCAAAAATTCCTATTGTATCTGAAAGTAGAAACCCGCCCGATTACAACGGTATGTGTATTTTTTCCCTAGGCCATTCTGGTTAAGCGTTTGGAGCAGCATAATTGCGAAAAATTTTTTGCCTTCTCAACCATTTCTTGGCTTCAAACTCCCATATCTCGCGAACGGATTGACCAAACCCAAAAATTCCTATTGCATCTGAAAGTAGAAACCCGCCCGATTACAACGGTATGTGTATTTTTTCCCTAGGCCATTCTGGTTAAGCGTTTGGAGCAGCAGAATTGCGAAAAATTTGTTGTCTTCTCAACCATTTCTTGGCTTCAAACTCACATATCTCGCGAACGGATTGACCTAACCCAAAAATTCCTGTTGCGTCTGAAAGTAGAATCTCGCCCGATTACAGGGGTATGTGTATTTTCTCCTTAGCCCATTCTGGTTAAGCGTTTGGAGCAGCAGAATTGCGAAAAATTTGTTGTCTTCTCAACCATTTCTTAGCTTCAAACTCCCATATCTCGCGAACGGATTGACCTAACCCAAAAATTCCTATTGCATCTGAAAGTAGAAACTCGCCCGATTACAACGGTATGTGTATTTTTTCCCTAGGCCATTCTGGTTAAGCGTTTGGAGCAGCAGAATTGCGAAACATTTTTTGCCTTCTCAACCATTTCTTGGCTTCAAACTCCCATATCTCGCGAACGGATTGACCTAACCCAAAAATTCCTATTGCATCTGAAAGTAGAAACTCGCCCGATTACAACGGTATGTGTATTTTTTCCCTAGGCCATTCTGGTTAAGCGTTTGGAGCAGCAGAATTGCGAAAAATTTTTTGCCTTCTCAACCATTTCTTGGCTTCAAACTCCCATATCTCGCGAACGGATTGACATAACCCAAAAATTCCTGTAGCGTCTGAAAGTAGAAACTCGCCCGATTACAGCGGTATGTGTATTTTTTCCCTGGCCCATTCTTGTTGAGCGTTTGGAGCAGCAGAATTGCGAAAAATTTGTTGTCTTCTCAACCATTTCTTAGCTTCAAACTCCCATATCTCGCGAACCGATTGACCTAACCCAAAATTTCCTGTAGCGTCTGAAAGTAGAAACTCGGCCGATTACTACGGTATGTGTATTTTTTCCCTAGCCCACTCTGGTCAAGCGTTTGGAGCAGCAGAATTGCGAAAAATTTGTTTTCTTCTCAACCATTTCTTGGCTTCAAACTCCCATATCTCGCGATAGGATTGACCTAACCAAAAAATTCCTATTGCATCTAAAAGTAGAAACTCGCCCGATTACAACGGTATGTGTATTTTTTCCCTAGGCCATTCTGGTTAAGCGTTTGGAGCAGCAGAATTGCGAAACATTTTTTGCCTTCTCAACCATTTCTTGGCTTCAAACTCCCATATCTCGCGAACGGATTGACCTAACCCAAAAATTCCTATTGCATCTGAAAGTAGAAACTCGCCCGATTACAGTGGTATGTGTATTTTCTCCCTAGGCCATTCTGGTTAAGCGTTTGGAGCAGCAGAATTGCGCAAAATTTATTGCCTTCTCAACCATTTCTTGGCTTCAAACTCCCATATCTCGCGAACGGATTGACCTAACCCAAAAATTCCTATTGCATCTGAAAATAGAAACTCGCCCGATTACAACGGTATGTGTATTTTTTCCCTAGGCCATTCTGGTTAAGCGTTTGGAGCAGCAGAAGTGCGAAAAATTTGTTGTCTTCTCAACCATATCTTGGCTTCAAACTCCCATATCTCGCGAACGGATTGACCTAACCCAAAAATTCCAATTGCATCTGAAAGTAGAAACTCGCCCGATTACAACGGTATGTGTATTTTTTCCCTGGCCCATTCTGGTTGAGCGTTTGGAGCAGCAGAACTGCGAAAAATTTTCTGCCTTCTCAACCATTTCTTGGCTTCAAACTCCCATATCTCGCGAACGGATTGTCCTAACCCAATAATTCCTGTTGCGTCTGAAAGTAGAAACTCCCCCGATTACAACGGTGTGTGTATTTTTTTCCTAGGCCATTCTGGTTGAGCGTTTGGAGCAGCAGAAGTGCGAAAAATTTGTTGGTTTCTCAACCATTTCTTAGCTTCAAACTCCCATATCTCGCGAAAGGATTGACCTAACCCAAAAATTCCTATTGCATCTGAAAGTAGAAACTCGCCCGATTACAACGGTATGTGTATTTTTTCCCTGGCCCATTCTGGTTGAGCGTTTGGAGCAGCAGAATTGCGAAAAATTTGTTGTCTTCTCAACCATTTCTTGGCTTCAAACTCCCATATCTCGCGAACGGATTGACCTAACCCAAAAATTCCTGTAGCGTCTGAAAGTAGAAACTCGCCCGATTACAACGGTATGTGTATTTTTCCCCTAGGCCCTTCTTGTTAAGCGTTTGGAGCAGCAGAATTGCGAAAAATTTTTTGCCTTCTCAACCATTTCTTGGCTTCAAACTCCCATATCTCGCGAACGGATTGACCTAACCCAAAAATTCCTATTGCATCTGAAAGTAGAAACTCGCCCGATTACAGCGGTATGTGTATTTTTTCCCTAGGCCATTCTGGTTAAGCGTTTGGAGCAGCAGAATTGCGAAAAATTTTCTGCCTTCTCAACCATTCCTTGGCTTCAAACTCCCATATCTCGTGAACGGATTGACCTAACGCAAAAATTCCTATTGCATCTGAAAGTAGAAACTCGCCCGATTACAGCGTTATGTGTATTTTTCCCCTAGGCCATTCTGGATAAGCGTTTGGAGCAGCAGAATTGCGAAAAATTTGTTTTCTTCTCAACCATTTCTTGGCTTCAAACTCCCATATCTCGCGAACGGATTGACCTAACCCAAAAATTCCTGTTGCATCTGAAAGTAGAAACTCGCCCGATTACAACGGTATGTGTATTTTTTCCCTAGGCCCTTCTTGTTAAGCGTTTGGAGCAGCAGAATTGCGAAAAATTTTTTGCCTTCTCAACCATTTCTTGGCTTCAAACTCCCATATCTCGCGAACGGATTGACCTAACCCAAAAATTCCTATTGCATCTGAAAGTAGAAACTCGCCCGATTACAGCGGTATGTGTATTTTTTCCCTAGGCCATTCTGGTTAAGCGTTTGGAGCAGCAGAATTGCGAAAAATTTTCTGCCTTCTCAACCATTCCTTGGCTTCAAACTCCCATATCTCGTGAACGGATTGACCTAACGCAAAAATTCCTATTGCATCTGAAAGTAGAAACTCGCCCGATTACAGCGTTATGTGTATTTTTCCCCTAGGCCATTCTGGATAAGCGTTTGGAGCAGCAGAATTGCGAAAAATTTTTTGCCTTCTCAACCATTTCTTGGCTCAAACTCCCATATCTCGCGAATGGATTAACCTAACCCAAAAATTCCTATTGTATCTGAAAGTAGAAACCCGCCCGATTACAACGGTATGTGTATTTTTTCCCTAGGCCATTCTGGTTAAGCGTTTGGAGCAGCATAATTGCGAAAAATTTTTTGCCTTCTCAACCATTTCTTGGCTTCAAACTCCCATATCTCGCGAACGGATTGACCAAACCCAAAAATTCCTATTGCATCTGAAAGTAGAAACCCGCCCGATTACAACGGTATGTGTATTTTTTCCCTAGGCCATTCTGGTTAAGCGTTTGGAGCAGCAGAATTGCGAAAAATTTGTTGTCTTCTCAACCATTTCTTGGCTTCAAACTCCCATATCTCGCGAACGGATTGACCTAACCCAAAAATTCCTGTTGCATCTGAAAGTAGAAACTCGCCCGATTACAACGGTATGTGTATTTTTTCCCTAGGCCCTTCTTGTTAAGCGTTTGGAGCAGCAGAATTGCGAAAAATTTTTTGCCTTCTCAACCATTTCTTGGCTTCAAACTCCCATATCTCGCGAACGGATTGACCTAACCCAAAAATTCCTATTGCATCTGAAAGTAGACACTCGCCCGATTACAGCGGTATGTGTATTTTTTCCCTAGGCCATTCTGGTTAAGCGTTTGGAGCAGCAGAATTGCGAAAAATTTTCTGCCTTCTCAACCATTCCTTGGCTTCAAACTCCCATATCTCGTGAACGGATTGACCTAACGCAAAAATTCCTATTGCATCTGAAAGTAGAAACTCGCCCGATTACAGCGTTATGTGTATTTTTCCCCTAGGCCATTCTGGATAAGCGTTTGGAGCAGCAGAATTGCGAAAAATTTTTTGCCTTCTCAACCATTTCTTGGCTCAAACTCCCATATCTCGCGAATGGATTAACCTAACCCAAAAATTCCTATTGTATCTGAAAGTAGAAACCCGCCCGATTACAACGGTATGTGTATTTTTTCCCTAGGCCATTCTGGTTAAGCGTTTGGAGCAGCATAATTGCGAAAAATTTTTTGCCTTCTCAACCATTTCTTGGCTTCAAACTCCCATATCTCGCGAACGGATTGACCAAACCCAAAAATTCCTATTGCATCTGAAAGTAGAAACCCGCCCGATTACAACGGTATGTGTATTTTTTCCCTAGGCCATTCTGGTTAAGCGTTTGGAGCAGCAGAATTGCGAAAAATTTGTTGTCTTCTCAACCATTTCTTGGCTTCAAACTCACATATCTCGCGAACGGATTGACCTAACCCAAAAATTCCTGTTGCGTCTGAAAGTAGAATCTCGCCCGATTACAGGGGTATGTGTATTTTCTCCTTAGCCCATTCTGGTTAAGCGTTTGGAGCAGCAGAATTGCGAAAAATTTGTTGTCTTCTCAACCATTTCTTAGCTTCAAACTCCCATATCTCGCGAACGGATTGACCTAACCCAAAAATTCCTATTGCATCTGAAAGTAGAAACTCGCCCGATTACAACGGTATGTGTATTTTTTCCCTAGGCCATTCTGGTTAAGCGTTTGGAGCAGCAGAATTGCGAAACATTTTTTGCCTTCTCAACCATTTCTTGGCTTCAAACTCCCATATCTCGCGAACGGATTGACCTAACCCAAAAATTCCTATTGCATCTGAAAGTAGAAACTCGCCCGATTACAACGGTATGTGTATTTTTTCCCTAGGCCATTCTGGTTAAGCGTTTGGAGCAGCAGAATTGCGAAAAATTTTTTGCCTTCTCAACCATTTCTTGGCTTCAAACTCCCATATCTCGCGAACGGATTGACATAACCCAAAAATTCCTGTAGCGTCTGAAAGTAGAAACTCGCCCGATTACAGCGGTATGTGTATTTTTTCCCTGGCCCATTCTTGTTGAGCGTTTGGAGCAGCAGAATTGCGAAAAATTTGTTGTCTTCTCAACCATTTCTTAGCTTCAAACTCCCATATCTCGCGAACCGATTGACCTAACCCAAAATTTCCTGTAGCGTCTGAAAGTAGAAACTCGGCCGATTACTACGGTATGTGTATTTTTTCCCTAGCCCACTCTGGTCAAGCGTTTGGAGCAGCAGAATTGCGAAAAATTTGTTTTCTTCTCAACCATTTCTTGGCTTCAAACTCCCATATCTCGCGATAGGATTGACCTAACCAAAAAATTCCTATTGCATCTAAAAGTAGAAACTCGCCCGATTACAACGGTATGTGTATTTTTTCCCTAGGCCATTCTGGTTAAGCGTTTGGAGCAGCAGAATTGCGAAACATTTTTTGCCTTCTCAACCATTTCTTGGCTTCAAACTCCCATATCTCGCGAACGGATTGACCTAACCCAAAAATTCCTATTGCATCTGAAAGTAGAAACTCGCCCGATTACAGTGGTATGTGTATTTTCTCCCTAGGCCATTCTGGTTAAGCGTTTGGAGCAGCAGAATTGCGCAAAATTTATTGCCTTCTCAACCATTTCTTGGCTTCAAACTCCCATATCTCGCGAACGGATTGACCTAACCCAAAAATTCCAATTGCATCTGAAAGTAGAAACTCGCCCGATTACAACGGTATGTGTATTTTTTCCCTGGCCCATTCTGGTTGAGCGTTTGGAGCAGCAGAACTGCGAAAAATTTTCTGCCTTCTCAACCATTTCTTGGCTTCAAACTCCCATATCTCGCGAACGGATTGTCCTAACCCAATAATTCCTGTTGCGTCTGAAAGTAGAAACTCCCCCGATTACAACGGTGTGTGTATTTTTTTCCTAGGCCATTCTGGTTGAGCGTTTGGAGCAGCAGAAGTGCGAAAAATTTGTTGGTTTCTCAACCATTTCTTAGCTTCAAACTCCCATATCTCGCGAAAGGATTGACCTAACCCAAAAATTCCTATTGCATCTGAAAGTAGAAACTCGCCCGATTACAACGGTATGTGTATTTTTTCCCTGGCCCATTCTGGTTGAGCGTTTGGAGCAGCAGAATTGCGAAAAATTTGTTGTCTTCTCAACCATTTCTTGGCTTCAAACTCCCATATCTCGCGAACGGATTGACCTAACCCAAAAATTCCTGTAGCGTCTGAAAGTAGAAACTCGCCCGATTACAACGGTATGTGTATTTTTCCCCTAGGCCCTTCTTGTTAAGCGTTTGGAGCAGCAGAATTGCGAAAAATTTTTTGCCTTCTCAACCATTTCTTGGCTTCAAACTCCCATATCTCGCGAACGGATTGACCTAACCCAAAAATTCCTATTGCATCTGAAAGTAGAAACTCGCCCGATTACAGCGGTATGTGTATTTTTTCCCTAGGCCATTCTGGTTAAGCGTTTGGAGCAGCAGAATTGCGAAAAATTTTCTGCCTTCTCAACCATTCCTTGGCTTCAAACTCCCATATCTCGTGAACGGATTGACCTAACGCAAAAATTCCTATTGCATCTGAAAGTAGAAACTCGCCCGATTACAGCGTTATGTGTATTTTTCCCCTAGGCCATTCTGGATAAGCGTTTGGAGCAGCAGAATTGCGAAAAATTTGTTTTCTTCTCAACCATTTCTTGGCTTCAAACTCCCATATCTCGCGAACGGATTGACCTAACCCAAAAATTCCTGTTGCATCTGAAAGTAGAAACTCGCCCGATTACAACGGTATGTGTATTTTTTCCCTAGGCCCTTCTTGTTAAGCGTTTGGAGCAGCAGAATTGCGAAAAATTTTTTGCCTTCTCAACCATTTCTTG
The DNA here is from genome assembly GCF_051014685.1 of Ptiloglossa arizonensis. NCBI lineage: Eukaryota > Metazoa > Arthropoda > Insecta > Hymenoptera > Colletidae > Ptiloglossa > Ptiloglossa arizonensis. Next base: position 65,951 of record NW_027479094.1, read on the forward strand.
GCTTCAAACTCCCATATCTCGCGAACGGATTGACCTAACCCAAAAATTCCTATTGCATCTGAAAGTAGAAACTCGCCCGATTACAGCGGTATGTGTATTTTTTCCCTAGGCCATTCTGGTTAAGCGTTTGGAGCAGCAGAATTGCGAAAAATTTTCTGCCTTCTCAACCATTCCTTGGCTTCAAACTCCCATATCTCGTGAACGGATTGACCTAACGCAAAAATTCCTATTGCATCTGAAAGTAGAAACTCGCCCGATTACAGCGTTATGTGTATTTTTCCCCTAGGCCATTCTGGATAAGCGTTTGGAGCAGCAGAATTGCGAAAAATTTTTTGCCTTCTCAACCATTTCTTGGCTCAAACTCCCATATCTCGCGAATGGATTAACCTAACCCAAAAATTCCTATTGTATCTGAAAGTAGAAACCCGCCCGATTACAACGGTATGTGTATTTTTTCCCTAGGCCATTCTGGTTAAGCGTTTGGAGCAGCATAATTGCGAAAAATTTTTTGCCTTCTCAACCATTTCTTGGCTTCAAACTCCCATATCTCGCGAACGGATTGACCAAACCCAAAAATTCCTATTGCATCTGAAAGTAGAAACCCGCCCGATTACAACGGTATGTGTATTTTTTCCCTAGGCCATTCTGGTTAAGCGTTTGGAGCAGCAGAATTGCGAAAAATTTGTTGTCTTCTCAACCATTTCTTGGCTTCAAACTCACATATCTCGCGAACGGATTGACCTAACCCAAAAATTCCTGTTGCGTCTGAAAGTAGAATCTCGCCCGATTACAGGGGTATGTGTATTTTCTCCTTAGCCCATTCTGGTTAAGCGTTTGGAGCAGCAGAATTGCGAAAAATTTGTTGTCTTCTCAACCATTTCTTAGCTTCAAACTCCCATATCTCGCGAACGGATTGACCTAACCCAAAAATTCCTATTGCATCTGAAAGTAGAAACTCGCCCGATTACAACGGTATGTGTATTTTTTCCCTAGGCCATTCTGGTTAAGCGTTTGGAGCAGCAGAATTGCGAAACATTTTTTGCCTTCTCAACCATTTCTTGGCTTCAAACTCCCATATCTCGCGAACGGATTGACCTAACCCAAAAATTCCTATTGCATCTGAAAGTAGAAACTCGCCCGATTACAACGGTATGTGTATTTTTTCCCTAGGCCATTCTGGTTAAGCGTTTGGAGCAGCAGAATTGCGAAAAATTTTTTGCCTTCTCAACCATTTCTTGGCTTCAAACTCCCATATCTCGCGAACGGATTGACATAACCCAAAAATTCCTGTAGCGTCAGAAAGTAGAAACTCGCCCGATTACAGCGGTATGTGTATTTTTTCCCTGGCCCATTCTGGTTGAGCGTTTGGAGCAGCAGAATTGCGAAAAATTTGTTGTCTTCTCAACCATTTCTTAGCTTCAAACTCCCATATCTCGCGAACCGATTGACCTAACCCAAAATTTCCTGTAGCGTCTGAAAGTAGAAACTCGGCCGATTACTACGGTATGTGTATTTTTTCCCTAGCCCACTCTGGTCAAGCGTTTGGAGCAGCAGAATTGCGAAAAATTTGTTTTCTTCTCAACCATTTCTTGGCTTCAAACTCCCATATCTCGCGATAGGATTGACCTAACCTAAAAATTCCTATTGCATTTAAAGTAGAAACTCGCCCGATTACAACGGTATGTGTATTTTTTCCCTAGGCCATTCTGGTTAAGCGTTTGGAGCAGCAGAATTGCGAAACATTTTTTGCCTTCTCAACCATTTCTTGGCTTCAAACTCCCATATCTCGCGAACGGATTGACCTAACCCAAAAATTCCTATTGCATCTGAAAGTAGAAACTCGCCCGATTACAGTGGTATGTGTATTTTTTCCCTAGGCCATTCTGGTTAAGCGTTTGGAGCAGCAGAATTGCGAAAAATTTATTGCCTTCTCAACCATTTCTTGGCTTCAAACTCCCATATCTCGCGAACGGATTGACCTAACCCAAAAATTCCTATTGCATCTGAAAATAGAAACTCGCCCGATTACAACGGTATGTGTATTTTTTTCCTAGGCCATTCTGGTTGAGCGTTTGGAGCAGCAGAATTGCGAAAAATTTGTTGGTTTCTCAACCATTTCTTAGCTTCAAACTCCCATATCTCGCGAAAGGATTGACCTAACCCAAAAATTCCTATTGCATCTGAAAGTAGAAACTCGCCCGATTACAACGGTATATGTATTTTTTCCCTGGCCCATTCTGGTTGAGCGTTTGGAGCAGCAGAATTGCGAAAAATTTGTTGTCTTCTCAACCATTTCCTGGCTTCAAACTCCCATATCTCGCGAACGGATTGACCTAACCCAAAAATTCCAGTAGCGTCTGAAAGTAGAAACTCGCCCGATTACAGCGGTATGTGTATTTTTTCCCTGGCCCATTCTGGTTGAGCGTTTGGAGCAGCAGAATTGCGAAAAATTTGTGGTCTTCTCAACCATTTCTTAGCTTCAAACTCCCATATCTCGCGAACCGATTGACCTAACCCAAAAATTCCTGTAGCGTCTGAAAGTAGAAACTCGGCCGATTACTACGGTATGTGTATTTTTTCCCTAGCCCACTCTGGTCAAGCGTTTGGAGCAGCAGAATTGCGAAAAATTTGTTTTCTTCTCAACCATTTCTTGGCTTCAAACTCCCATATCTCGCGATAGGATTGACCTAACCAAAAAATTCCTATTGCATCTAAAAGTAGAAACTCGCCCGATTACAACGGTATGTGTATTTTTTCCCTAGGCCATTCTGGTTAGGCGTTTGGAGCAGCAGAATTGCGAAAAATTTTTTGCCTTCTCAACCATTTCTTGGCTTCAAACTCCCATATCTCGCGAACGGATTGACCTAACTCAAAAATTCCTGTTGCGTCTGAAAGTAGAAACTCGCCCGATTACAGCGGTATGTGTATTTTTACCCTAGGCCATTCTGGTTAAGCGTTTGGAGCAGCAGAATTGCGAAAAATTTTTTGCCTTCTCAACCATTTCTTGGCTTCAAACTCCCATACCTCGCGAACGGATTGACCTCACCCAAAAATTCCTATTGCGTCTGAAAGTAGAAACTAGCCCGATTACAACGGTATGTGTATTTTCTCCCTAGGCCATTCTGGATAAGCGTTTGGAGCAGCAGAATTCCGAAAAATTTTTTGCCTTCTCAACCATTTCTTGGCCCAAACTCCCATATCTCGCGAACGGATTGACCTAACGCAAAAATTCCAATTGCATCTGAAAGTAGAAACTCGCCCGATTACAACGGTATGTGTATTTTTTCCCTAGGCCATTCCGGTTAAGCGTTTGGAGCAGCAGAATTGCGAAAAATTTGTTGTCTTCTCAACCATTTCTTAGGTTCAAACTCCCATATCTCGCGAACGGATTGACCTAACCCAAAAATTCCTGTTGCATCTGAAAGTAGAAACTCGCCCGATTACAACGGTATGTGTATTTTTTCCCTAGCCCATTCTTGTTAAGCGTTTGGTTCAGCAGAATTGCGAAAAATTTGTTGTCTTCTCAACCATTTCTTAGTTTCAATGTCCCATATCTCGCGAATGGATTGACCAAACCCACAAATTCCTGCTGCGTCTGAAAATAGAAACTAGCCCGATTACAACGGTATGTGTATTTTCTCCCTAGGCCATTCTGGTTAAGCGTTTGGAGCAGCAGAATTGCGAAAAATTTTTTGCCTTCTCAACCATTTCTTGGCTTCAAACTCCCATATCTCGCGAACGGATTGACCTCACCCAAAAATTCCTATTGCATCTGAAAGTAGAAACTAGCCCGATTACAACGGTATGTGTATTTTCTCCCTAGGCCATTCTGGTTAAGCGTTTGGAGCAGCAGAATTGCGAAAAATTTTTTGCCTTCTCAACCATTTCTTGGCTCAAACTCCCATATCTCGGGAACGGATTGACCTAACGCAAAAATTCCAATTGCATCTGAAAGTAGAAACTCGCCCGATTACAACGGTATGTGTATTTTTTCCCTAGGCCATTCCGGTTAAGCGTTTGGAGCAGCAGAATTGCGAAAAATTTGTTGTCTTCTCAACCATTTCTTAGCTTCAAACTGCCATATCTCGCGAACGGATTGACCTAACCCAAAAATTCCTGTTGCATCTGAAAGTAGAAACTCGCCCGATTACAACGGTATGTGTATTTTTTCCCTAGGCCATTCCTGTTAAGCGTTTGGAGCAGAAGAATTGCGAAAAATTTTCTGCCTTCTCAACCATTTCTTGGCTTCAAACTCCCATATCTCGCGAACGGATTGTCCTAACCTAAAAATTCCTGTTACGTCTGAAAGTAGAAACTCCCCCGATTACAACGGTATGTGTATTTTTTTCCTAGGCCATTCTGGTTGAGCGTTTGGAGCAGCAGAAGTGCGAAAAATTTGTTGGTTTCTCAACCATTTCTTACCTTCAAACTCCCATATCTCGCGAAAGGATTGACCTAACCCAAAAATTCCTATTGCATCTGAAAGTAGAAACTCGCCCGATTACAACGGTATGTGTATTTTTTCCCTAGGCCATTCTGGTTAAGCGTTTGGAGCAGCAGAATTGCGAAAAATTTTTTGCCTTCTCAACCATTTCTTGGCTTCAAACTCCCATATCTCGCGAACGGATTGACCTAACCAAAAAATTCCTGTAGCGTCTGAAAGTAGAAACTCGCCCGATTACAGCGGTATGTGTATTTTTTCCCTGGCCCATTCTGGTTGAGCGTTTGGAGCAGCAGAAGTGCGAAAAATTTGTTGTCTTCTCAACCATTTCTTAGCTTCAAACTCCCATATCTCGCGAACCGATTGACCTAACCCAAAAATTCCTGTAGCGTCTGAAAGTAGAAACTCGGCCGATTACTACGGTATGTGTATTTTCTCCCTAGGACATTCTGGATAAGCGTTTGGAGCAGCAGAATTGCGAAAAATTTTTTGCCTTCTCAACCATTTCTTGGCCCAAACTCCCATATCTCGCGAACGGATTGACCTAACCAAAAAATTCCAATTGCATCTGAAAGTAGAAACTCGCCCGATTACAACGGTATGTGTATTTTTTCCCTAGCCCATTCTTGTTAAGCGTTTGGTTCAGCAGAATTGCGAAAAATTTGTTTTCTTCTCAACCATTTCTTAGTTTCAATGTCCCATATCTCGCGAATGGATTGACCAAACCCACAAATTCCTGCTGCGTCTGAAAGTAGAAACTAGCCCGATTACAACGGTATGTGTATTTTCTCCCTAAGCCATTCTGGTTAAGCGTTTGGAGCAGCAGAATTGCGAAAAATTTTTTGCCTTCTCAACCATTTCTTGGCTCAAACTCCCATATCTCGCGAACGGATTGACCTAACCCAAAAATTCCAATTGCATCTGAAAGTAGAAACTCGCCCGATTACAACGGTATGTGTATTTTTTCCCTAGGCCATTCCTGTTAAGCGTTTGGAGCAGAAGAATTGCGAAAAATTTTTTGCCTTCTCAACCATTTCTTGGCTTCAAACTCCCATATCTCGCGAACGGATTGACCTAACTCAAAAATTCCTGTTGCGTCTGAAAGTAGAAACTGGCCCGATTACAGCGGTATGTGTATTTTTACCCTAGGCCATTCTGGTTAAGCGTTTGGAGCAGCAGAATTGCCAAAAATTTTCTGCCTTCTCAACCATTTCTTGGCTTCAAACTCCCATATCTTGCGAACGGATTGACCTCACCCAAAAATTCCTATTGCATCTGAAAGTAGAAACTAGCCCGATTACAACGGTATGTGTATTTTCTCCCTAGGCCATTCTGGTTAAGCGTTTGGAGCAGCAGAATTGCGAAAAATTTGTTGTCATCTCAACCATTTCTTAGGTTCAAACTCCCATATCTCGCGAACGGATTGACCTAACCCAAAAATTCCTGTTGCATCTGAAAGTAGAAACTCGCCCGATTACAACGGTATGTGTATTTTCTCCCTAGGCCATTCTGGTTGAGCGTTTGGAGCAGCAGAAGTGCGAAAAATTTGTTGGTTTCTCAACCATTTCTTACCTTCAAACTCCCATATCTCGCGAAAGGATTGACCTAACCCAAAAATTCCTATTGCATCTGAAAGTAGAAACTCGCCCGATTACAACGGTATGTGTATTTTTTCCCTAGGCCATTCTGGTTAAGCGTTTGGAGCAGCAGAATTGCGAAAAATTTTTTGCCTTCTCAACCATTTCTTGGCTTCAAACTCCCATATCTCGCGAACGGATTGACCTAACCAAAAAATTCCTGTAGCGTCTGAAAGTAGAAACTCGCCCGATTACAGCGGTATGTGTATTTTTTCCCTGGCCCATTCTGGTTGAGCGTTTGGAGCAGCAGAAGTGCGAAAAATTTGTTGTCTTCTCAACCATTTCTTAGCTTCAAACTCCCATATCTCGCGAACCGATTGACCTAACCCAAAAATTCCTGTAGCGTCTGAAAGTAGAAACTCGGCCGATTACTACGGTATGTGTATTTTCTCCCTAGGACATTCTGGATAAGCGTTTGGAGCAGCAGAATTGCGAAAAATTTTTTGCCTTCTCAACCATTTCTTGGCCCAAACTCCCATATCTCGCGAACGGATTGACCTAACCAAAAAATTCCAATTGCATCTGAAAGTAGAAACTCGCCCGATTACAACGGTATGTGTATTTTTTCCCTAGCCCATTCTTGTTAAGCGTTTGGTTCAGCAGAATTGCGAAAAATTTGTTTTCTTCTCAACCATTTCTTAGTTTCAATGTCCCATATCTCGCGAATGGATTGACCAAACCCACAAATTCCTGCTGCGTCTGAAAGTAGAAACTAGCCCGATTACAACGGTATGTGTATTTTCTCCCTAAGCCATTCTGGTTAAGCGTTTGGAGCAGCAGAATTGCGAAAAATTTTTTGCCTTCTCAACCATTTCTTGGCTCAAACTCCCATATCTCGCGAACGGATTGACCTAACCCAAAAATTCCAATTGCATCTGAAAGTAGAAACTCGCCCGATTACAACGGTATGTGTATTTTTTCCCTAGGCCATTCCTGTTAAGCGTTTGGAGCAGAAGAATTGCGAAAAATTTTTTGCCTTCTCAACCATTTCTTGGCTTCAAACTCCCATATCTCGCGAACGGATTGACCTAACTCAAAAATTCCTGTTGCGTCTGAAAGTAGAAACTGGCCCGATTACAGCGGTATGTGTATTTTTACCCTAGGCCATTCTGGTTAAGCGTTTGGAGCAGCAGAATTGCCAAAAATTTTCTGCCTTCTCAACCATTTCTTGGCTTCAAACTCCCATATCTTGCGAACGGATTGACCTCACCCAAAAATTCCTATTGCATCTGAAAGTAGAAACTAGCCCGATTACAACGGTATGTGTATTTTCTCCCTAGGCCATTCTGGTTAAGCGTTTGGAGCAGCAGAATTGCGAAAAATTTGTTGTCATCTCAACCATTTCTTAGGTTCAAACTCCCATATCTCGCGAACGGATTGACCTAACCCAAAAATTCCTGTTGCATCTGAAAGTAGAAACTCGCCCGATTACAACGGTATGTGTATTTTCTCCCTAGGCCATTCTGGTTAAGCGTTTGGAGCAGCAGAATTGCGAAAAATTTTTTGCCTTCTCAACCATTTCTTGGCTTCAAACTCCCATATCTCGCGAACGGATTGACCTCACCCAAAAATTCCTATTGCATCTGAAAGTAGAAACTAGCCCGATTACAACGGTATGTGTATTTTCTCCCTAGGCCATTCTGGTTAAGCGTTTGGAGCAGCAGAATTGCGAAAAATTTTTTGCCTTCTCAACCATTTCTTGGCTCAAACTCCCATATCTCGCGAACGGATTGACCTAACCCAAAAATTCCTGTTGCATCTGAAAGTAGAAACTCGCCCGATTACAAAGGTATGTGTATTTTTTCCCTAGGCCATTCCTGTTAAGCGTTTGGAGCAGAAGAATTGCGAAAAACTTTTTGCCTTCTCAACCATTTCTTGGCTTCAAACTCCCATATCTCGCGAACGGATTGACCTAACCCAAAAATTCCTGTAGCGTCTGAAAGTAGAAACTCGCCCGATTACAGCGGTATGTGTATTTTATCCCTGGCTCATTCTGGTTGAGCGTTTGGAGCAGCAGAAGTGCGAAAAATTTGTTGTCTTCTCAACCATTTCTTAGCTTCAAACTCCCATAACTCGCGAACCGATTGACCTAACCCAAAAATTCCTGTAGCGTCTGAAAGTAGAAACTCGGCTGATTACTACGGTATGTGTATTTTTTCCCTAGCCCACTCTGGTCAAGCGTTTGGAGCAGCAGAATTGCCAAAAATTTGTTTTCTTCTCAACCATTTCTTGGCTTCAAACTCCCATATCTCGCGATAGGATTGACCTAACCAAAAAATTCCTATTGCATCTAAAAGTAGAAACTCGCCCGATTACAACGGTATGTGTATTTTTTTCCTAGGCCATTCTAGTTAGGCGTTTGGAGCAGCAGAATTGCGAAAAATTTTTTGCCTTCTCAACCATTTCTTGGCTTCAAACTCCCATATCTCGCGAACGGATTGACCTAACTCAAAAATTCCTGTTGCGTCTGAAAGTAGAAACTCGCCCGATTACAGCGGTATGTGTATTTTTACCCTAGGCCATTCTGGTTAAGCGTTTGGAGCAGCAGAATTGCGAAAAATTTTTTGCCTTCTCAACCATTTCTTGGCTTCAAACTCCCATATCTCGCGAACGGATTGACCTCACCCAAAAATTCCTATTGCATCTGAAAGTAGAAACTAGCCCGATTACAACGGTATGTGTATTTTCTCCCTAGGCCATTCTGGTTAAGCGTTTGGAGCAGCAGAATTGCGAAAAATTTTTTGCCTTCTCAACCATTTCTTGGCTCAAACTCCCATATCTCGCGAACGGATTGACCTAACCCAAAAATTCCTGTTGCATCTGAAAGTAGAAACTCGCCCGATTACAACGGTATGTGTATTTTTTCCCTAGGCCATTCCTGTTAAGCGTTTGGAGCAGAAGAATTGCGAAAAATTTTCTTCCTTCTCAACCATTTCTTGGCTTCAAACTCCCATATCTCGCGAACGGATTGTCCTAACCCAAAAATTCCTGTTTCGTCTGAAAGTAGAAACTCCCCCGATTACAACGGTATGTGTATTTTTTTCCTAGGCCATTCTGGTTGAGCGTTTGGAGCAGCAGAAGTGCGAAAAATTTGTTGGTTTCTCAACCATTTCTTAGCTTCAAACTCCCATATCTCGCGAAAGGATTGACCTAACCCAAAAATTCCTGCTGCGTCTGAAAGTAGAAACTAGCCCGATTACAACGGTATGTGTATTTTCTCCCTAAGCCATTCTGGTTAAGCGTTTGGAGCAGCAGAATTGCGAAAAATTTTTTGCCTCCTCAACCATTTCTTGGCTCAAACTCCCATATCTCGCGAACGGATTGACCTAACCCAAAAATTCCAATTGCATCTGAAAGTAGAAACTCGCCCGATTACAACGGTATGTGTATTTTTTCCCTGGCCCATTCTGGTTGAGCGTTTGGAGCAGCAGAACTGCGAAAAATTTTCTGCCTTCTCAACCATTTCTTGGCTTCAAACTCCCATATCTCGCGAACGGATTGTCCTAACCCAATAATTCCTGTTGCGTCTGAAAGTAGAAACTCCCCCGATTACAACGGTATGTGTATTTTTTTCCTAGGCCATTCTGGTTGAGCGTTTGGAGCAGCAGAAGTGCGAAAAATTTGTTGGTTTCTCAACCGTTTCTTAGCTTCAAACTCCCATATCTCGCGAAAGGATTGACCTAACCCAAAAATTCCTATTGCATCTGAAAGTAGAAACTCGCCCGATTACAACGGTATGTGTATTTTTTCCCTGGCCCATTCTGGTTGAGCGTTTGGAGCAGCAGAATTGCGAAAAATTTGTTGTCTTCTCAACCATTTCTTGGCTTCAAACTCCCATATCTCGCGAACGGATTGACCTAACCCAAAAATTCCTGTAGCGTCTGAAAGTAGAAACTCGCCCGATTACAGCGGTATGTGTATTTTTTCCCTGGCCCATTCTGGTTGAGCGTTTGGTGCAGCAGAATTGCGAAAAATTTGTTGTCTTCTCAACCATTTCTTAGCTTCAAACTCCCATATCTCGCGAACCGATTGACCTAACCCAAAAATTCCTGTAGCGTCTGAAAGTAGAAACTCGGCCGATTACTACGGTATGTGTATTTTTTCCCTAGCCCACTCTGGTCAAGCGTTTGGAGCAGCAGAATTGCGAAAAATTTGTTTTCTTCTCAACCATTTCTTGGCTTCAAACTCCCATATCTCGCGATAGGATTGACCTAACCAAAAAATTCCTATTGCATCTAAAAGTAGAAACTCGCCCGATTACAACGGTATGTGTATTTTTTCCCTAGGCCATTCTGGTTAAGCGTTTGGAGCAGCAGAATTGCGAAAAATTTTTTGCCTTCTCAACCATTTCTTGGCTTCAAACTCCCATACCTCGCGAACGGATTGACCTCACCCAAAAATTCCTATTGCGTCTGAAAGTAGAAACTAGCCCGATTACAACGGTATGTGTATTTTCTCCCTAGGCCATTCTGGATAAGCGCTTGGAGCAGCAGAATTCCGAAAAATTTTTTGCCTTCTCAACCATTTCTTGGCCCAAACTCCCATATCTCGCGAACGGATTGAACTAACCCAAAAATTCCAATTGCACCTGAAAGTAGAAACTCGCCCGATTACAACGGTTTGTGTATTTTTTCCCTAGGCAATTCTGGTTAAGCGTTTGGAGCAGCAGAATTGCGAAAAATTTGTTGTCTTCTCAACCATTTCTTAGGTTCAAACTCCCATATCTCGCGAACGGATTGACCTAACCCAAAAATTCCTGTTGCATCTGAAAGTAGAAACTCGCCCGATTACAACGGTATGTGTATTTTTTACCTAGCCCATTCTTGTTAAGCGTTTGGTTCAGCAGAATTGCGAAAAATTTGTTGTCTTCTCAACCATTTCTTAGTTTCAATGTCCCATATGTCGCGAATGGATTGACCAAACCCACAAATTCCTGCTGCGTCTGAAAATAGAAACTAGCCCGATTACAACGGTATGTGTATTTTCTCCCTAGGCCATTCTGGTTAAGCGTTTGGAGCAGCAGAATTGCGAAAAATTTTTTGCCTTCTCAACCATTTCTTGGCTTCAAACTCCCATATCTCGCGAACGGATTGACCTCACCCAAAAATTCCTATTGCATCTGAAAGTAGAAACTAGCCCGATTACAACGGTATGTGTATTTTCTCCCTAGGCCATTCTGGTTAAGCGTTTGGAGCAGCAGAATTGCGAAAAATTTTTTGCCTTCTCAACCATTTCTTGGCTCAAACTCCCATATCTCGGGAACGGATTGACCTAACCCAAAAATTCCTATTGCATCTGAAAGTAGAAACTCGCCCGATTACAACGGTATGTGTATTTTTTCCCTAGGCCATTCTGGTTAAGCGTTTGGAGCAGCAGAATTGCGAAAAATTTTTTGCCTTCTCAACCATTTCTTGGCTTCAAACTCCCATATCTCGCGAACGGATTGACCTAACCAAAAAATTCCTGTAGCGTCTGAAAGTAGAAACTCGCCCGATTACAGCGGTATGTATATTTTTTCCCTGGCCCATTCTGGTTGAGCGTTTGGAGCAGCAGAAGTGCGAAAAATTTGTTGTCTTCTCAACCATTTCTTAGCTTCAAACTCCCATATCTCGCGAACCGATTGACCTAACCCAAAAATTCCTGTAGCGTCTGAAAGTAGAAACTCGGCCGATTACTACGGTATGTGTATTTTCTCCCTAGGCCATTCTGGATAAACGTTTGGAGCAGCAGAATTGCGAAAAATTTTTTGCCTTCTCAACCATTTCTTGGCCCAAACTCCCATATCACGCGAACGGATTGACCTAACCCAAAAATTCCAATTGCATCTGAAAGTAGAAACTCGCCCGATTACAACGGTTTGTGTATTTTTTCCCTAGGCCATTCTGGTTAAGCGTTTGGAGCAGCAGAATTGCGAAAAATTTGTTGTCTTCTCAACCATTTCTTAGGTTCAAACTCCCATATCTCGCGAACGGATTGACCTAACCCAAAAATTCCTGTTGCATCTGAAAGTAGAAACTCGCCCGATTACAACGGTATGTGTATTTTTTCCCTAGCCCATTCTTGTTAAGCGTTTGGTTCAGCAGAATTGCGAAAAATTTGTTGTCTTCTCAACCATTTCTTAGTTTCAATGTCCCATATCTCGCGAATGGATTGACCAAACCCACAAATTCCTGCTGCGTCTGAAAGTAGAAACTAGCCCGATTACAACGGTATGTGTATTTTCTCCCTAAGCCATTCTGGTTAAGCGTTTGGAGCAGCAGAATTGCGAAAAATTTTTTGCCTTCTCAACCATTTCTTGGCTCAAACTCCCATATCTCGCGAACGGATTGACCTAACCCAAAAATTCCAATTGCATCTGAAAGTAGAAACTCGCCCGATTACAACGGTATGTGTATTTTTTCCCTGGCCCATTCTGGTTGAGCGTTTGGAGCAGCAGAACTGCGAAAAATTTTCTGCCTTCTCAACCATTTCTTGGCTTCAAACTCCCATATCTCGCGAACGGATTGTCCTAACCCAATAATTCCTGTTGCGTCTGAAAGTAGAAACTCCCCCGATTACAACGGTATGTGTATTTTTTTCCTAGGCCATTCTGGTTGAGCGTTTGGAGCAGCAGAAGTGCGAAAAATTTGTTGGTTTCTCAACCGTTTCTTAGCTTCAAACTCCCATATCTCGCGAAAGGATTGACCTAACCCAAAAATTCCTATTGCATCTGAAAGTAGAAACTCGCCCGATTACAACGGTATGTGTATTTTTTCCCTGGCCCATTCTGGTTGAGCGTTTGGAGCAGCAGAATTGCGAAAAATTTGTTGTCTTCTCAACCATTTCTTGGCTTCAAACTCCCATATCTCGCGAACGGATTGACATAACCCAAAAATTCCTGTTGCATCTGAAAGTCGAAACTCGCCCGATTACAACGGTATGTGTATTTTTTCCCTAGGCCATTCCTGTTAAGCGTTTGGAGCAGAAGAATTGCGAAAAATTTTTTGCCTTCTCAACCATTTCTTGGCTTCAAACTCCCATATCTCGCGAACGGATTGACCTAACTCAAAAATTCCTGTGGCGTCTGAAAGTAGAAACTGGCCCGATTACAGCGGTATGTGAATTTTTACCCTAGGCCATTCTGGTTAAGCGTTTGGAGCAGCAGAATTGCGAAAAATTTTCTGCCTTCTCAACCATTTCTTGGCTTCAAACTCCCATATCTTGCGAACGGATTGACCTCACCCAAAAATTCCTATTGCATCTGAAAGTAGAAACTAGCCCGATTACAACGGTATGTGTATTTTCTCCCTAGGCCATTCTGGTTAAGCGTTTGGAGCAGCAGAATTGCGAAAAATTTTTTGCCTTCTCAACCATTTCTTGGCCCAAACTCCCATATCTCGCGAACGGATTGACCTAACCCAAAAATTCCTGTTGCATCTGAAAGTAGAAACTCGCCCGATTACAACGGTATGTGTATTTTCTCCCTAGGCCATTCTGGTTAAGCGTTTGGAGCAGCAGAATTGCGAAAAATTTTTTGCCTTCTCAACCATTTCTTGGCTCAAACTCCCATATCTCGCGAACGGATTGACCTAACCCAAAAATTCCAATTGCATCTGAAAGTAGAAACTAGCCCGATTACAACGGTATGTGTATTTTCTCCCTAGGCCATTCTGGTTAAGCGTTTGGAGCAGCAGAATTGCGAAAAATTTTTTGCCTTCTCAACCATTTCTTGGCTCAAACTCCCATATCTCGCGAACGGATTGACCTAACCCAAAAATTCCTGTTGCATCTGAAAGTAGAAACTCGCCCGATTACAACGGTATGTGTATTTTTTCCCTAGGCCATTCCTGTTAAGCGTTTGGAGCAGAAGAATTGCGAAAAATTTTCTGCCTTCTCAACCATTTCTTGGCTTCAAACTCCCATATCTCGCGAACGGATTGTCATAACCCAAAAATTCCTGTTTCGTCTGAAAGTAGAAACTCCCCCGATTACAACGGTATGTGTATTTTTTTCCTAGGCCATTCTGGTTGAGCGTTTGGAGCAGCAGAAGTGCGAAAAATTTGTTGGTTTCTCAACCATTTCTTAGCTTCAAACTCCCATATCTCGCGAAAGGATTGACCTAACCCAAAAATTCCTATTGCATCTGAAAGAAGAAACTCGCCCGATTACAACGGTATGTGTATTTTTTCCCTAGGCCATTCTGGTTAAGCGTTTGGAGCAGTAGAATTGCGAAAAATTTTTTGCCTTCTCAACCATTTCTTGGCTTCAAACTCCCATATCTCCCGAACGGATTGACCTAACCCAAAAATTCCTGTAGCGTCTGAAAGTAGAAACTCGCCCGATTACAGCGGTATGTGTATTTTTTCCCTGGCCCATTCTGGTTGAGCGTTTGGAGCAGCAGAAGTGCGAAAAATTTGTTGTCTTCTCAACCATTTCTTAGCTTCAAACTTCCATATCTCGCGAACCGATTGACCTAACCCAAAAATTCGTATTGCATCTGAAAGTAGAAACTCGCCCGATTACAACGGTATGTGTATTTTTTCCCTAGGCCATTCTGGTTAAGCGTTTGGAGCAGCAGAATTGCGAAAAATTTTTTGCCTTCTCAACCATTTCTTGGCTTCAAACTCCCATATCTCGCGAACGGATTGACCTAACCCAAAAATTCCAATTGCATCTGAAAGTAGAAACTAGCCCGATTACAACGGTATGTGTATTTTCTCCCTAGGCCATTCTGGTTAAGCGTTTGGAGCAGCAGAATTGCGAAAAATTTGTTGGTTTCTCAACCATTTCTTAGCTTCAAACTCCCATATCTCGCGAACCGATTGACCTAACCCAAAAATTCCTGTAGCGTCTGAAAGTAGAACCTCGGCCGATTACTACGGTATGTGTATTTTCTCCCTAGGCCATTCTGGATAAGCGTTTGGAGCAGCAGAATTGCGAAAAATTTTTTGCCTTCTCAACCATTTCTTGGCCCAAACACCCATATCTCGCGAACGGATTGACCTAACCCAAAAATTCCAATTGCATCTGAAAGTAGAAACTCGCCCGATTACAACGGTTTGTGTATTTTTTCCCTAGGCCATTCCTGTTAAGCGTTTGGAGCAGAAGAATTGCGAAAAATTTTCTGCCTTCTCAACCATTTCTTGGCTTCAAACTCCCATATCTCGCGAACGGATTGACCTCACCCAAAAATTCCTATTGCATCTGAAAGTAGAAACTAGCCCGATTACAACGGTATGTGTATTTTCTCCCTAGGCCATTCTGGTTAAGCGTTTGGAGCAGCAGAATTGCGAAAAATTTTTTGCCTTCTCAACCATTTCTTGGCTCAAACTCCCATATCTCGCGAACGGATTGACCTGACCCAAAAATTCCAATTGCATCTGAAAGTAGAAACTCGCCCGATTACAACGGTATGTGTATTTTTTCCCTAGGCCATTCCGGTTAAGCGTTTGGAGCAGCAGAATTGCGAAAAATTTGTTGTCTTCTCAACCATTTCTTAGCTTCAAACTCCCATATCTCGCGAACGGATTGACATAACCCAAAAATTCCTGTTGCATCTGAAAGTAGAAACTCGCCCGATTACAACGGTATGTGTATTTTTTCCCTAGGCCATTCCTGTTAAGCGTTTGGAGCAGAAGAATTGCGAAAAATTTTTTGCCTTCTCAACCATTTCTTGGCTTCAAACTCCCATATCTCGCGAACGGATTGACCTAACTCAAAAATTCCTGTTGCGTCTGAAAGTAGAAACTGGCCCGATTACAGCGGTATGTGTATTTTTACCCTAGGCCATTCTGGTTAAGCGTTTGGAGCAGCAGAATTGCGAAAAATTTTCTGCCTTCTCAACCATTTCTTGGCTTCAAACTCCCATATCTTGCGAACGGATTGACCTCACCCAAAAATTCCTATTGCATCTGAAAGTAGAAACTAGCCCGATTACAACGGTATGTGTATTTTCTCCCTAGGCCATTCTGGTTAAGCGTTTGGAGCAGCAGAATTGCGAAAAATTTTTTGCCTTCTCAACCATTTCTTGGCCCAAACTCCCATATCTCGCGAACGGATTGACCTAACCCAAAAATTCCTGTTGCATCTGAAAGTAGAAACTCGCCCGATTACAACGGTATGTGTATTTTCTCCCTAGCCCATTCTTGTTAAGCGTTTGGTTCAGCAGAATTGCGAAAAATTTGTTGTCTTCTCAACCATTTCTTAGCTTCAAACTCCCATATCTCGCGAACGGATTGACCTAACCCAAAAATTCCTGTTGCATCTGAAAGTAGAAACTCGCCCGATTACAAAGGTATGTGTATTTTTTCCCTAGGCCATTCCTGTTAAGCGTTTGGAGCAGAAGAATTGCGAAAAATTTTTTGCATTCTCAACCATTTCTTGGCTTCAAACTCCCATATCTCGCGAACAGATTGACCTAACTCAAAAATTCCTGTTGCGTCTGAAAGTAGAAACTGGCCCGATTATAGCGGTATGTGTATTTTTACCCTAGGCCATTCTGGTTAAGCGTTTGGAGCAGCAGAATTGCGAAAAATTTTTTGCCTTCTCAACCATTTCTTGGCTTCAAACTCCCATATCTCGCGAACGGATTGACCTAACCCAAAAATTCCTGTAGCGTCTGAAAGTAGAAACTCGCCCGATTACAGCGGTATGTGTATTTTTTCCCTGGCCCATTCTGGTTGAGCGTTTGGAGCAGCAGAAGTGCGAAAAATTTGTTGTCTTCTCAACCATTTCTTAGCTTCAAACTCCCATATCTCGCGAACCGATTGACCTAACCCAAAAATTCCTGTAGCGTCTGAAAGTAGAAACTCGGCCGATTACTACGGTATGTGTATTTTCTCCCTAGGCCATTCTGGATAAACGTTTGGAGCAGCAGAATTGCGAAAAATTTTTTGCCTTCTCAACCATTTCTTGGCCCAAACTCCCATATCACGCGAACGGATTGACCTAACCCAAAAATTCCAATTGCATCTGAAAGTAGAAACTCGCCCGATTACAACGGTTTGTGTATTTTTTCCCTAGGCCATTCTGGTTAAGCGTTTGGAGCAGCAGAATTGCGAAAAATTTGTTGTCTTCTCAACCATTTCTTAGGTTCAAACTCCCATATCTCGCGAACGGATTGACCTAACCCAAAAATTCCTGTTGCATCTGAAAGTAGAAACTCGCCCGATTACAACGGTATGTGTATTTTTTCCCTAGCCCATTCTTGTTAAGCGTTTGGTTCAGCAGAATTGCGAAAAATTTGTTGTCTTCTCAACCATTTCTTAGTTTCAATGTCCCATATCTCGCGAATGGATTGACCAAACCCACAAATTCCTGCTGCGTCTGAAAGTAGAAACTAGCCCGATTACAACGGTATGTGTATTTTCTCCCTAAGCCATTCTGGTTAAGCGTTTGGAGCAGCAGAATTGCGAAAAATTTTTTGCCTTCTCAACCATTTCTTGGCTCAAACTCCCATATCTCGCGAACGGATTGACCTAACCCAAAAATTCCAATTGCATCTGAAAGTAGAAACTCGCCCGATTACAACGGTATGTGTATTTTTTCCCTGGCCCATTCTGGTTGAGCGTTTGGAGCAGCAGAACTGCGAAAAATTTTCTGCCTTCTCAACCATTTCTTGGCTTCAAACTCCCATATCTCGCGAACGGATTGTCCTAACCCAATAATTCCTGTTGCGTCTGAAAGTAGAAACTCCCCCGATTACAACGGTATGTGTATTTTTTTCCTAGGCCATTCTGGTTGAGCGTTTGGAGCAGCAGAAGTGCGAAAAATTTGTTGGTTTCTCAACCGTTTCTTAGCTTCAAACTCCCATATCTCGCGAAAGGATTGACCTAACCCAAAAATTCCTATTGCATCTGAAAGTAGAAACTCGCCCGATTACAACGGTATGTGTATTTTTTCCCTGGCCCATTCTGGTTGAGCGTTTGGAGCAGCAGAATTGCGAAAAATTTGTTGTCTTCTCAACCATTTCTTGGCTTCAAACTCCCATATCTCGCGAACGGATTGACATAACCCAAAAATTCCTGTTGCATCTGAAAGTCGAAACTCGCCCGATTACAACGGTATGTGTATTTTTTCCCTAGGCCATTCCTGTTAAGCGTTTGGAGCAGAAGAATTGCGAAAAATTTTTTGCCTTCTCAACCATTTCTTGGCTTCAAACTCCCATATCTCGCGAACGGATTGACCTAACTCAAAAATTCCTGTGGCGTCTGAAAGTAGAAACTGGCCCGATTACAGCGGTATGTGAATTTTTACCCTAGGCCATTCTGGTTAAGCGTTTGGAGCAGCAGAATTGCGAAAAATTTTCTGCCTTCTCAACCATTTCTTGGCTTCAAACTCCCATATCTTGCGAACGGATTGACCTCACCCAAAAATTCCTATTGCATCTGAAAGTAGAAACTAGCCCGATTACAACGGTATGTGTATTTTCTCCCTAGGCCATTCTGGTTAAGCGTTTGGAGCAGCAGAATTGCGAAAAATTTTTTGCCTTCTCAACCATTTCTTGGCCCAAACTCCCATATCTCGCGAACGGATTGACCTAACCCAAAAATTCCTGTTGCATCTGAAAGTAGAAACTCGCCCGATTACAACGGTATGTGTATTTTCTCCCTAGGCCATTCTGGTTAAGCGTTTGGAGCAGCAGAATTGCGAAAAATTTTTTGCCTTCTCAACCATTTCTTGGCTCAAACTCCCATATCTCGCGAACGGATTGACCTAACCCAAAAATTCCAATTGCATCTGAAAGTAGAAACTAGCCCGATTACAACGGTATGTGTATTTTCTCCCTAGGCCATTCTGGTTAAGCGTTTGGAGCAGCAGAATTGCGAAAAATTTTTTGCCTTCTCAACCATTTCTTGGCTCAAACTCCCATATCTCGCGAACGGATTGACCTAACCCAAAAATTCCTGTTGCATCTGAAAGTAGAAACTCGCCCGATTACAACGGTATGTGTATTTTTTCCCTAGGCCATTCCTGTTAAGCGTTTGGAGCAGAAGAATTGCGAAAAATTTTCTGCCTTCTCAACCATTTCTTGGCTTCAAACTCCCATATCTCGCGAACGGATTGTCATAACCCAAAAATTCCTGTTTCGTCTGAAAGTAGAAACTCCCCCGATTACAACGGTATGTGTATTTTTTTCCTAGGCCATTCTGGTTGAGCGTTTGGAGCAGCAGAAGTGCGAAAAATTTGTTGGTTTCTCAACCATTTCTTAGCTTCAAACTCCCATATCTCGCGAAAGGATTGACCTAACCCAAAAATTCCTATTGCATCTGAAAGAAGAAACTCGCCCGATTACAACGGTATGTGTATTTTTTCCCTAGGCCATTCTGGTTAAGCGTTTGGAGCAGTAGAATTGCGAAAAATTTTTTGCCTTCTCAACCATTTCTTGGCTTCAAACTCCCATATCTCCCGAACGGATTGACCTAACCCAAAAATTCCTGTAGCGTCTGAAAGTAGAAACTCGCCCGATTACAGCGGTATGTGTATTTTTTCCCTGGCCCATTCTGGTTGAGCGTTTGGAGCAGCAGAAGTGCGAAAAATTTGTTGTCTTCTCAACCATTTCTTAGCTTCAAACTTCCATATCTCGCGAACCGATTGACCTAACCCAAAAATTCGTATTGCATCTGAAAGTAGAAACTCGCCCGATTACAACGGTATGTGTATTTTTTCCCTAGGCCATTCTGGTTAAGCGTTTGGAGCAGCAGAATTGCGAAAAATTTTTTGCCTTCTCAACCATTTCTTGGCTTCAAACTCCCATATCTCGCGAACGGATTGACCTAACCCAAAAATTCCAATTGCATCTGAAAGTAGAAACTAGCCCGATTACAACGGTATGTGTATTTTCTCCCTAGGCCATTCTGGTTAAGCGTTTGGAGCAGCAGAATTGCGAAAAATTTGTTGGTTTCTCAACCATTTCTTAGCTTCAAACTCCCATATCTCGCGAACCGATTGACCTAACCCAAAAATTCCTGTAGCGTCTGAAAGTAGAACCTCGGCCGATTACTACGGTATGTGTATTTTCTCCCTAGGCCATTCTGGATAAGCGTTTGGAGCAGCAGAATTGCGAAAAATTTTTTGCCTTCTCAACCATTTCTTGGCCCAAACACCCATATCTCGCGAACGGATTGACCTAACCCAAAAATTCCAATTGCATCTGAAAGTAGAAACTCGCCCGATTACAACGGTTTGTGTATTTTTTCCCTAGGCCATTCCTGTTAAGCGTTTGGAGCAGAAGAATTGCGAAAAATTTTCTGCCTTCTCAACCATTTCTTGGCTTCAAACTCCCATATCTCGCGAACGGATTGACCTCACCCAAAAATTCCTATTGCATCTGAAAGTAGAAACTAGCCCGATTACAACGGTATGTGTATTTTCTCCCTAGGCCATTCTGGTTAAGCGTTTGGAGCAGCAGAATTGCGAAAAATTTTTTGCCTTCTCAACCATTTCTTGGCTCAAACTCCCATATCTCGCGAACGGATTGACCTGACCCAAAAATTCCAATTGCATCTGAAAGTAGAAACTCGCCCGATTACAACGGTATGTGTATTTTTTCCCTAGGCCATTCCGGTTAAGCGTTTGGAGCAGCAGAATTGCGAAAAATTTGTTGTCTTCTCAACCATTTCTTAGCTTCAAACTCCCATATCTCGCGAACGGATTGACATAACCCAAAAATTCCTGTTGCATCTGAAAGTAGAAACTCGCCCGATTACAACGGTATGTGTATTTTTTCCCTAGGCCATTCCTGTTAAGCGTTTGGAGCAGAAGAATTGCGAAAAATTTTTTGCCTTCTCAACCATTTCTTGGCTTCAAACTCCCATATCTCGCGAACGGATTGACCTAACTCAAAAATTCCTGTTGCGTCTGAAAGTAGAAACTGGCCCGATTACAGCGGTATGTGTATTTTTACCCTAGGCCATTCTGGTTAAGCGTTTGGAGCAGCAGAATTGCGAAAAATTTTCTGCCTTCTCAACCATTTCTTGGCTTCAAACTCCCATATCTTGCGAACGGATTGACCTCACCCAAAAATTCCTATTGCATCTGAAAGTAGAAACTAGCCCGATTACAACGGTATGTGTATTTTCTCCCTAGGCCATTCTGGTTAAGCGTTTGGAGCAGCAGAATTGCGAAAAATTTTTTGCCTTCTCAACCATTTCTTGGCCCAAACTCCCATATCTCGCGAACGGATTGACCTAACCCAAAAATTCCTGTTGCATCTGAAAGTAGAAACTCGCCCGATTACAACGGTATGTGTATTTTCTCCCTAGCCCATTCTTGTTAAGCGTTTGGTTCAGCAGAATTGCGAAAAATTTGTTGTCTTCTCAACCATTTCTTAGCTTCAAACTCCCATATCTCGCGAACGGATTGACCTAACCCAAAAATTCCTGTTGCATCTGAAAGTAGAAACTCGCCCGATTACAAAGGTATGTGTATTTTTTCCCTAGGCCATTCCTGTTAAGCGTTTGGAGCAGAAGAATTGCGAAAAATTTTTTGCATTCTCAACCATTTCTTGGCTTCAAACTCCCATATCTCGCGAACAGATTGACCTAACTCAAAAATTCCTGTTGCGTCTGAAAGTAGAAACTGGCCCGATTATAGCGGTATGTGTATTTTTACCCTAGGCCATTCTGGTTAAGCGTTTGGAGCAGCAGAATTGCGAAAAATTTTTTGCCTTCTCAACCATTTCTTGGCTTCAAACTCCCATATCTCGCGAACGGATTGACCTAACCCAAAAATTCCTGTAGCGTCTGAAAGTAGAAACTCGCCCGATTACAGCGGTATGTGTATTTTTTCCCTGGCCCATTCTGGTTGAGCGTTTGGAGCAGCAGAAGTGCGAAAAATTTGTTGTCTTCTCAACCATTTCTTAGCTTCAAACTCCCATATCTCGCGAACCGATTGACCTAACCCAAAAATTCCTATTGCATCTGAAAGTAGAAACTAGCCCGATTACAACGGTATGTGTATTTTCTCCCTAGGCCATTCTGGTTAAGCGTTTGGAGCAGCAGAATTGCGAAAAATTTTTTGCCTTCTCAACCATTTCTTGGCTCAAACTCCCATATCTCGCGAACGGATTGACCTAACCCAAAAATTCCAATTGCATCTGAAAGTAGAAACTCGCCCGATTACAACGGTATGTGTATTTTTTCCCTTGGCCATTCCTGTTAAGCGTTTGGAGCAGAAGAATTGCGAAAAATTTTCTGCCTTCTCAACCATTTCTTGGCTTCAAACTCCCATATCTCGCGAACGGATTGTCCTAACCCAAAAATTCCTGTTTCGTCTGAAGGTAGAAACTCCCCCGATTACAACGGTATGTGTATTTTTTTCCTAGGCCATTCTGGTTGAGCGTTTGGAGCAGCAGAAGTGCGAAAAATTTGTTGGTTTCTCAACCATTTCTTAGCTTCAAACTCCCATATCTCGCGAAAGGATTGACCTAACCCAAAAATTCCTATTGCATCTGAAAGTAGAAACTCGCCCGATTACAACGGTATGTGTATTTTTTCCCTAGGCCATTCTGGTTAAGCGTTTGGAGCAGCAGAATTGCGAAAAATGTTTGCCTTCTCAACCATTTCTTGGCTTCAAACTCCCATATCTCCCGAACGGATTGACCTAACCCAAAAATTCCTGTAGCGTCTGAAAGTAGAAACTCGCCCGATTACAGCGGTATGTGTATTTTTTCCCTGGCCCATTCTGGTTGAGCGTTTGGAGCAGCAGAAGTGCGAAAAATTTGTTGTCTTCTCAACCATTTCTTAGCTTCAAACTCCCATATCTCGCGAACCGATTGACCTAACCCAAAAATTCCTGTAGCGTCTGAAAGTAGAAACTCGGCCGATTACTACGGTATGTGTATTTTCTCCCTAGGCCATTCTGGATAAGCGTTTGGAGCAGCAGAATTGCGAAAAATTTTTTGCCTTCTCAACCGTTTCTTGGCCCAAACACCCATATCTCGCGAACGGATTGATCTAACCCAAAAATTCCAATTGCATCTGAAAGTAGAAACTCGCCCGATTACAACGGTTTGTGTATTTTTTCCCTAGGCCATTCTGGTTAAGCGTTTGGAGCAGCAGAATTGCGAAAAATTTGTTGTCTTTTCAACCATTTCTTAGGTTCAAACTCCCATATCTCGCGAACGGATTGACCTAACCCAAAAATTCCTGTTGCATCTGAAAGTAGAAACTCGCCCGATTACAACGGTATGTGTATTTTCTCCCTAGGCCATTCTGGTTAAGCGTTTGGTTCAGCAGAATTGCGAAAAATTTGTTGTCTTCTCAACCATTTCTTAGTTTCAATGTCCCATATCTCGCGAATGGATTGACTAAACCCACAAATTCCTGCTGCGTCTGAAAGTAGAATCTAGCCCGATTACAACGGTATGTGTATTTTCTCCCTAGGCCATTCTGGTTAAGCGTTTGGAGCAGCAGAATTGCGAAAAATTTTTTGCCTTCTCAACCATTTCTTGGCTTCAAACTCCCATATCTCGCGAACGGATTGACCTCACCCAAAAATTCCTATTGCATCTGAAAGTAGAAACTAGCCCGATTACAACGGTATGTGTATTTTCTCCCTAGGCCATTCTGGTTAAGCGTTTGGAGCAGCAGAATT
Organism: Ptiloglossa arizonensis; assembly: GCF_051014685.1. NCBI lineage: Eukaryota > Metazoa > Arthropoda > Insecta > Hymenoptera > Colletidae > Ptiloglossa > Ptiloglossa arizonensis. The sequence continues at coordinate 89,603 of NW_027479094.1, forward strand.
GCGAAAAATTTTTTGCCTTCTCAACCATTTCTTGGCTCAAACTCCCATATCTCGCGAACGGATTGACCTGACCCAAAAATTCCAATTGCATCTGAAAGTAGAAACTCGCCCGATTACAACGGTATGTGTATTTTTTCTCTAGGCCATTCCGGTTAAGCGTTTGGAGCAGCAGAATTGCGAAAAATTTGTTGTCTTCTCAACCATTTCTTAGCTTCAAACTCCCATATCTCGCGAACGGATTGACATAACCCAAAAATTCCTGTTGCATCTGAAAGTAGAAACTCGCCCGATTACAACGGTATGTGTATTTTTTCCCTAGGCCATTCCTGTTAAGCGTTTGGAGCAGAAGAATTGCGAAAAATTTTTTGCCTTCTCAACCATTTCTTGGCTTCAAACTCCCATATCTCGCGAACGGATTGACCTAACTCAAAAATTCCTGTTGCGTCTGAAAGTAGAAACTGGCCTGATTACAGCGGTATGTGTATTTTTACCCTAGGCCATTCTGGTTAAGCGTTTGGTGCAGCAGAATTGCGAAAAATTTTCTGCCTTCTCAACCATTTCTTGGCTTCAAACTCCCATATCTTGCGAACGGATTGACCTCACCCAAAAATTCCTATTGCATCTGAAAGTAGAAACTAGCCCGATTACAACGGTATGTGTATTTTCTCCCTAGGCCATTCTGGTTAAGCGTTTGGAGCAGCAGAATTGCGAAAAATTTTTTGCCTTCTCAACCATTTCTTGGCCCAAACTCCCATATCTCGCGAACGGATTGACCTAACCCAAAAATTCCTGTTGCATCTGAAAGTAGAAACTCGCCCGATTACAACGGTATGTGTATTTTCTCCCTAGCCCATTCTTGTTAAGCGTTTGGTTCAGCAGAATTGCGAAAAATTTGTTGTCTTCTCAACCATTTCTTAGCTTCAAACTCCCTTATCTCGCGAACGGATTGACCTAACCCAAAAATTCCTGTTGCATCTGAAAGTAGAAACTCGCCCGATTACAACGGTATGTGTATTTTCTCCCTAGCGCATTCTTGTTAAGCGTTTGGTTCAGCAGAATTGCGAAAAATTTGTTGTCTTCTCAATCATTTCTTAGCTTCAAACTCCCATGTCTCGCGAACGGATTGACCTAACCCAAAAATTCCTGTTGCATCTCAAAGTAGAAACTCGCCCGATTACAACGGTATGTGTATTTTTTCCCTAGGCCATTCTTGTTAAGCGTTTGGAGCAGCAGAATTGCGAAAAATTTTTGGCCTTCTCAACCACTTCTTGGCTTCAAACTCCCATAATTCGCGAACGGATTGACATAACCCAAAAATTCCTGTTGCGACTGAAAGTAGAAACTCGCCCGATTTCAACGGTATGTGTATTTTTTGCCTAGGCCATTCTGGTTAAGCGTTTGGAGCAGCAGAATTGCAAAAAATTTTTGGTCTTCTCAACCACTTCTTGGCTTCAAAGTCCCATAATTCGCGAACGGATTGACATAACCCAAAAATTCCTGTTGCGACTGGAAGTAGAAACTCGCCCGATTACAACGGTATGTGTATTTTTTCCCTAGGCCATTCTGGTTAAGCGTTTGGAGCAGCAGAATTGCGAAAAATTTTTTGCCTTCTCAACCATTTCTTAGCTTCAAACTCGCATATCTCGCGAACGGATTGACCTAACCCAAAAATTCCTATTTCATCTGAAAGTAGAATCTCGCCCGATTACAACGGTATGTGTATTTTTTCCCTAGGGCATTCTGGTTAAACGTTTGGAGCAGCAGAAGTGCGAAAAATTTTTTGCCTTCTCAACCATTTCTTGGCTTCAAACTCCCATATCTCGCGAACGGATTGACCTAACCCAAAAATTCCTATGGCATCTGAAAGTAGAAGCTCGCCCGATTACAACGGTATGTGTATTTTTTCCCTAGGCCATTCTGGTTAAGCGTTTGGAGCAGCAGAATTGCGACAAATTTCTTCCCTTCTCAACCATTTCTTGGCTTCAAACTCCCATATCTCGCGAACGGATTGACCTAACCCAAAAATTCCTATTGCGTCTGAAAGTAGAAACTCGCCCGATTACAACGGTATGTTTATTTTTTCCCTAGGCCATTCTGGTTAAGCGTTTGGAGCAGCAAAATTGCGAAAAATTTTTTGCCTTCTCAACCATTTCTTGGCTTCAAACTCCCATAATTCGCGAACGGATTGACATAACCCAAAAATTCCTGTTGCGACTGAAAGTAGAAACTCGCCCGATTACAACGGTATGTGTATTTTTTCCCTAGGCCATTCTGGTTAAGCATTTGGAGCAGCAGAATTGCGAGAAATTTTTTCCCTTCTCAACCATTTCTTGGCTTCAAACTCCCATATCTCGCGAACGGATTGACCTAACCCAAAAACTCCTATTGAGTCTGAAAGTAGAATCTCGCCCGATTACAACGGTATGTGTATTTTATCCCTAGGCCATTCTGGTTAAACGTTTGGAGCAGCAGAAGTGCGAAAAATTTTATGCCTTCTCAACCATTTCTTGGCTTCAAACTCCCATAATTCGCGAACGGATTGACATAACCCAAAAATTCCTGTTGCGACTGAAAGTAGAAACTCGCCCGATTACAACGGTATGTGTATTTTTTCCCTAGGCCATTCTGGTTAAGCGTTTCGAGCAGCCGAATTGCCAAAAATTTTTTGCCTTCTCAACCATTTCTTAGCTTCAAACTCCCATATCTCGCGAACGGATTGACCTAACCCAAAAATTCCTATTGCATCTGAAAGTAGAATCCCGCCCGATTACAACGGTATGTGTATCTTTTCCCTAGGCCATTCTGGTTAAGCGTTTGGAGCAGCAGAAGTGCGAAAAATTTTTTGCCTTCTCAACCATTTCTTGGCTTCAAACTCCCATATCTCGCGAACGGATAGACTTAACCCAAAAATTCCTATGGCATCTGAAAGTAGAAGCTCGCCCGATTACAACGGTATGTGTATTTTTTCCCTAGGCCATTCTGGTTGAGCGTTTGGAGCAGCAGAAGTGCGAAAAATTTGTTGTCTTCTCAACCATTTCTTAGCTTCAAACTCCCATATCTCGCGAACCGATTGACCTAACCCAAAAATTCCTGTAGCGTCTGAAAGTAGAAACTCGGCCGATTACTACGGTATGTGTATTTTCTCCCTAGGCCATTCTGGATAAGCGTTTGGAGCAGCAGAATTGCGAAAAATTTTTTGCCTTCTCAACCATTTCTTGGCCCAAACACCCATATCTCGCGAACGGATTGACCTAACCCAAAAATTCCAATTGCATCTGAAAGTAGAAACTCGCCCGATTACAACGGTTTGTGTATTTTTTCCCTAGGCCATTCTGGTTAAGCGTTTGGAGCAGCAGAATTGCGAAAAATTTGTTGTCTTCTCAACCATTTCTTAGGTTCAAACTCCCATATCTCGCGAACGGATTGACCTAACCCAAAAATTCCTGTTGCATCTGAAAGTAGAAACTCGCCCGATTACAACGGTATGTGTATTTTCTCCCTAGGCCATTCTGGTTAAGCGTTTGGTTCAGCAGAATTGCGAAAAATTTGTTGTCTTCTCAACCATTTCTTAGTTTCAATGTCCCATATCTCGCGAATGGATTGACTAAACCCACAAATTCCTGCTGCGTCTGAAAGTAGAAACTAGCCCGATTACAACGGTATGTGTATTTTCTCCCTAGGCCATTCTGGTTAAGCGTTTGGAGCAGCAGAATTGCGAAAAATTTTTTGCCTTCTCAACCATTTCTTGGCTTCAAACTCCCATATCTCGCGAACGGATTGACCTCACCCAAAAATTCCTATTGCATCTGAAAGTAGAAACTAGCCCGATTACAACGGTATGTGTATTTTCTCCCTAGGCCATTCTGGTTAAGCGTTTGGAGCAGCAGAATTGCGAAAAATTTTTTGCCTTCTCAACCATTTCTTGGCTCAAACTCCCATATCTCGCGAACGGATTGACCTGACCCAAAAATTCCAATTGCATCTGAAAGTAGAAACTCGCCCGATTACAACGGTATGTGTATTTTTTCCCTAGGCCATTCCGGTTAAGCGTTTGGAGCAGCAGAATTGCGAAAAATTTGTTGTCTTCTCAACCATTTCTTAGCTTCAAACTCCCATATCTCGCGAACGGATTGACATAACCCAAAAATTCCTGTTGCATCTGAAAGTAGAAACTCGCCCGATTACAACGGTATGTGTATTTTTACCCTAGGCCATTCCTGTTAAGCGTTTGGAGCAGAAGAATTGCGAAAAATTTTTTGCCTTCTCAACCATTTCTTGGCTTCAAACTCCCATATCTCGCGAACGGATTGACCTAACTCAAAAATTCCTGTTGCGTCTGAAAGTAGAAACTGGCCCGATTACAGCGGTATGTGTATTTTTACCCTAGGCCATTCTGGTTAAGCGTTTGGAGCAGCAGAATTGCGAAAAATTTTCTGCCTTCTCAACCATTTCTTGGCTTCAAACTCCCATATCTTGCGAACGGATTGACCTCACCCAAGAATTCCTATTGCATCTGAAAGTAGAAACTAGCCCGATTACAACGGTATGTGTATTTTCTCCCTAGGCCATTCTGGTTAAGCGTTTGGAGCAGCAGAATTGCGAAAAATTTTTTGCCTTCTCAACCATTTCTTGGCCCAAACTCCCATATCTCGCGAACGGATTGACCTAACCCAAAAATTCCTGTTGCATCTGAAAGTAGAAACTCGCCCGATTACAACGGTATGTGTATTTTCTCCCTAGCCCATTCTTGTTAAGCGTTTGGTTCAGCAGAATTGCGAAAAATTTGTTGTCTTCTCAACCATTTCTTAGCTTCAAACTCCCATATCTCGCGAACCGATTGACCTATCCCAAAAATTCCTGTAGCGTCTGAAAGTAGAAACTCGGCCGATTACTACGGTATGTGTATTTTTTCCCTAGCCCACTCTGGTCAAGCGTTTGGAGCAGCAGAATTGCGAAAAATTTGTTTTCTTCTCAACCATTTCTTGGCTTCAAACTCCCATATCTCGCGATAGGATTGACCTAACCAAAAAATTCCTATTGCATCTAAAAGTAGAAACTCGCCCGATTACAACGGTATGTGTATTTTTTCCCTAGGCCATTCTGGTTAAGCGTTTGGAGCAGCAGAAGTGCGAAAAAGTTGTTGTCTTCTCAACCATTTCTTAGCTTCAAACTCCCATATCTCGCGAACGGATTGACCTAAACCAAAAATTCCTGTTGCATCAGAAAGTAGAAACTCGCCCGATTACAGCGGTATGTGTATTTTTTCCCTAGGCCATTCTGGTTAAGCATTTGGAGCAGCAGAATTGCGAAAAATTTTTTCCCTTCTCAACCATTTCTTGGCTTCAAACTCCCATATCTCGCGAACGGATTGACCTAACCCAAAAACTCCTATTGCGTCTGAAAGTAGAATCTCGCCCGATTACAACGGTATGTGTATTTTTTCCCTAGGCCATTCTGGTTAAACGTTTGGAGCAGCAGAAGTGCGAAAAATTTTATGCCTTCTCAACCATTTCTTGGCTTCAAACTCCCATAATTCGCGAACGGATTGACATAACCCAAAAATTCCTGTTGCGACTGAAAGTAGAAACTCGCCCGATTACAACGGTATGTGTATTTTTTCCCTAGGCCATTCTGGTTAAGCGTTTCGAGCAGCCGAATTGCCAAAAATTTTTTGCCTTCTCAACCATTTCTTAGCTTCAAACTCCCATATCTCGCGAACGGATTGACCTAACCCAAAAATTCCTATTGCATCTGAAAGTAGAATCCCGCCCGATTACAACGGTATGTGTATCTTTTCCCTAGGCCATTCTGGTTAAGCGTTTGGAGCAGCAGAAGTGCGAAAAATTTTTTGCCTTCTCAACCATTTCTTGGCTTCAAACTCCCATATCTCGCGAACGGATAGACTTAACCCAAAAATTCCTATGGCATCTGAAAGTAGAAGCTCGCCCGATTACAACGGTATGTGTATTTTTTCCCTAGGCCATTCTGGTTGAGCGTTTGGAGCAGCAGAAGTGCGAAAATTTGTTGTCTCTCAACCATTTCTTAGCTTCAAACTCCATATCTCGCGAACCGATTGACCTAACCCAAAATTCCTGTAGCGTCTGAAAGTAGAAACTCGGCCGACTACGGTATGTGTATTTTCTCCCTAGGCCATTCTGGATAAGCGTTTGGAGCAGCAGAATTGCGAAAAATTTTTTGCCTTCTCAACCATTTCTTGGCCCAAACACCCATATCTCGCGAACGGATTGACCTAACCCAAAAATTCCAATTGCATCTGAAAGTAGAAACTCGCCCGATTACAACGGTTTGTGTATTTTTTCCCTAGGCCATTCTGGTTAAGCGTTTGGAGCAGCAGAATTGCGAAAAATTTGTTGTCTTCTCAACCATTTCTTAGGTTCAAACTCCCATATCTCGCGAACGGATTGACCTAACCCAAAAATTCCTGTTGCATCTGAAAGTAGAAACTCGCCCGATTACAACGGTATGTGTATTTTCTCCCTAGGCCATTCTGGTTAAGCGTTTGGTTCAGCAGAATTGCGAAAAATTTGTTGTCTTCTCAACCATTTCTTAGTTTCAATGTCCCATATCTCGCGAATGGATTGACTAAACCCACAAATTCCTGCTGCGTCTGAAAGTAGAAACTAGCCCGATTACAACGGTATGTGTATTTTCTCCCTAGGCCATTCTGGTTAAGCGTTTGGAGCAGCAGAATTGCGAAAAATTTTTTGCCTTCTCAACCATTTCTTGGCTTCAAACTCCCATATCTCGCGAACGGATTGACCTCACCCAAAAATTCCTATTGCATCTGAAAGTAGAAACTAGCCCGATTACAACGGTATGTGTATTTTCTCCCTAGGCCATTCTGGTTAAGCGTTTGGAGCAGCAGAATTGCGAAAAATTTTTTGCCTTCTCAACCATTTCTTGGCTCAAACTCCCATATCTCGCGAACGGATTGACCTGACCCAAAAATTCCAATTGCATCTGAAAGTAGAAACTCGCCCGATTACAACGGTATCTGTATTTTTTTCCCTAGGCCATTCCGGTTAAGCGTTTGGAGCAGCAGAATTGCGAAAAATTTGTTGTCTTCTCAACCATTTCTTAGCTTCAAACTCCCATATCTCGCGAACGGATTGACATAACCCAAAAATTCCTGTTGCATCTGAAAGTAGAAACTCGCCCGATTACAACGGTATGTGTATTTTTACCCTAGGCCATTCCTGTTAAGCGTTTGGAGCAGAAGAATTGCGAAAAATTTTTTGCCTTCTCAACCATTTCTTGGCTTCAAACTCCCATATCTCGTGAACGGATTGACCTAACTCAAAAATTCCTGTTGCGTCTGAAAGTAGAAACTGGCCCGATTACAGCGGTATGTGTATTTTTACCCTAGGCCATTCTGGTTAAGCGTTTGGAGCAGCAGAATTGCGAAAAATTTTCTGCCTTCTCAACCATTTCTTGGCTTCAAACTCCCATATCTTGCGAACGGATTGACCTCACCCAAAAATTCCTATTGCATCTGAAAGTAGAAACTAGCCCGATTACAACGGTATGTGTATTTTCTCCCTAGGCCATTCTGGTTAAGCGTTTGGAGCAGCAGAATTGCGAAAAATTTTTTGCCTTCTCAACCATTTCTTGGCCCAAACTCCCATATCTCGCGAACGGATTGACCTAACCCAGAAATTCCTGTTGCATCTGAAAGTAGAAACTCGCCCGATTACAACGGTATGTGTATTTTCTCCCTAGCCCATTCTTGTTAAGCGTTTGGTTCAGCAGAATTGCGAAAAATTTGTTGTCTTCTCAACCATTTCTTAGCTTCAAACTCCCATATCTCGCGAACCGATTGACCTATCCCAAAAATTCCTGTAGCGTCTGAAAGTAGAAACTCGGCCGATTACTACGGTATGTGTATTTTTTCCCTAGCCCACTCTGGTCAAGCGTTTGGAGCAGCAGAATTGCGAAAAATTTGTTTTCTTCTCAACCATTTCTTGGCTTCAAACTCCCATATCTCGCGATAGGATTGACCTAACCAAAAAATTCCTATTGCATCTAAAAGTAGAAACTCGCCCGATTACAACGGTATGTGTATTTTTTCCCTAGGCCATTCTGGTTAGGCGTTTGGAGCAGCAGAATTGCGAAAAATTTTTTGCCTTCTCAACCAATTCTTGGCTTCAAACTCCCATATCTCGCGAACGGATTGACCTAACTCAAAAATTCCTGTTGCGTCTGAAAGTAGAAACTCGCCCGATTACAGCGGTATGTGTATTTTTACCCTAGGCCATTCTGTTTAAGCGTTTGGAGCAGCAGAATTGCGAAAAATTTTTTGCCTTCTCAACCATTTCTTGGCGTCAAACTCCCATATCTCGCGAACGGATTGACCTCACCCAAAAATTCCTATTGCATCTGAAAGTAGAAACTAGCCCGATTACAACGGTATGTGTATTTTCTCCCTAGGCCATTCTGGTTAAGCGTTTGGAGCAGCAGAATTGCGAAAAATTTTTTGCCTTCTCAAACATTTCTTGGCTTCAAACTCCCATATCTCGCGAACGGATTGACCTCACCCAAAAATTCCTATTGCATCTGAAAGTAGAAACTAGCCCGATTACAACGGTATGTGTATTTTCTCCCTAGGCCATTCTGGTTAAGCGTTTGGAGCAGCAGAATTGTGAAAAATTTTTTGCCTTCTCAACCATTTCTTGGCTCAAACTCCCATATCTCGCGAACGGATTGACCTGACCCAAAAATTCCAATTGCATCTGAAAGTAGAAACTCGCCCGATTACAACGGTATGTGTATTTTTTCCCTAGGCCATTCCGGTTAAGCGTTTGGAGCAGCAGAATTGCGAAAAATTTGTTGTCTTCTCAACCATTTCTTAGCTTCAAACTCCCATATCTCGCGAACGGATTGACATAACCCAAAAATTCCTGTTGCATCTGAAAGTAGAAACTCGCCCGATTACAACGGTATGTGTATTTTTTCCCTAGGCCATTCCTGTTAAGCGTTTGGAGCAGAAGAATTGCGAAAAATTTTCTGCCTTCTCAACCATTTCTTGGCTTCAAACTCCCATATCTCGCGAACGGATTGTCCTAACCCAAAAATTCCTGTTTCGTCTGAAGGTAGAAACTCCCCCGATTACAACGGTATGTGTATTTTTTTCCTAGGCCATTCTGGTTGAGCGTTTGGAGCAGCAGAAGTGCGAAAAATTTGTTGGTTTCTCAACCATTTCTTAGCTTCAAACTCCCATATCTCGCGAAAGGATTGACCTAACCCAAAAATTCCTATTGCATCTGAAAGTAGAAACTCGCCCGATTACAACGGTATGTGTATTTTTTCCCTAGGCCATTCTGGTTAAGCGTTTGGAGCAGCAGATTTGCGAAAAATTTTTTGCCTTCTCAACCATTTCTTGGCTTCAAACTCCCATATCTCCCGAACGGATTGACCTAACCCAAAAATTCCTGTAGCGTCTGAAAGTAGAAACTCGCCCGATTACAGCGGTATGTGTATTTTTTCCCTGGCCCATTCTGGTTGAGCGTTTGGAGCAGCAGAAGTGCGAAAAATTTGTTGTCTTCTCAACCATTTCTTAGCTTCAAACTCCCATATCTCGCGAACCGATTGACCTAACCCAAAAATTCCTGTAGGGTCTGAAAGTAGAAACTCGGCCGATTACTACGGTATGTGTATTTTCTCCCTAGGCCATTCTGGATAAGCGTTTGGAGCAGCAGAATTGCGAAAAATTTTTTGCCTTCTCAACCATTTCTTGGCCCAAACACCCATATCTCGCGAACGGATTGACCTAACCCAAAAATTCCTGTTGCATCTGAAAGTAGAAACTCGCCCGATTACAACGGTATGTGTATTTTCTCCCTAGGCCATTCTGGTTAAGCGTTTGGTTCAGCAGAATTGCGAAAAATTTGTTGTCTTCTCAACCATTTCTTAGTTTCAATGTCCCATATCTCGCGAATGGATTGACTAAACCCACAAATTCCTGCTGCGTCTGAAAGTAGAAACTCGCCCGATTACAACGGTATGTGTATTTTCTCCCTAGGCCATTCTGGTTAAGCGTTTGGAGCAGCAGAATTGCGAAAAATTTGTTGTCTTCTCAACCATTTCTTAGTTTCAATGTCCCATATCTCGCGAATGGATTGACTAAACCCACAAATTCCTGCTGCGTCTGAAAGTAGAAACTAGCCCGATTACAACGGTATGTGTATTTTCTCCCTAGGCCATTCTGGTTAAGCGTTTGGAGCAGCAGAATTGCGAAAAATTTTTTGCCTTCTCAACCATTTCTTGGCTTCAAACTCCCATATCTCGCGAACGGATTGACCTCACCCAAAAATTCCTATTGCATCTGAAAGTAGAAACTAGCCCGATTACAACGGTATGTGTATTTTCTCCCTAGGCCATTCTGGTTAAGCGTTTGGAGCAGCAGAATTGCGAAAAATTTTTTGCCTTCTCAACCATTTCTTGGCTCAAACTCCCATATCTCGCGAACGGATTGACCTGACCCAAAAATTCCAATTGCATCTGAAAGTAGAAACTCGCCCGATTACAACGGTATGTGTATTTTTTCCCTAGGCCATTCCGGTTAAGCGTTTGGAGCAGCAGAATTGCGAAAAATTTGTTGTCTTCTCAACCATTTCTTAGCTTCAAACTCCCATATCTCGCGAACGGATTGACATAACCCAAAAATTCCTGTTGCATCTGAAAGTAGAAACTCGCCCGATTACAACGGTATGTGTATTTTTTCCCTAGGCCATTCCTGTTAAGCGTTTGGAGCAGAAGAATTGCGAAAAATTTTTTGCCTTCTCAACCATTTCTTGGCTTCAAACTCCCATATCTCGCGAACGGATTGACCTAACTCAAAAATTCCTGTTGCGTCTGAAAGTAGAAACTGGCCCGATTACAGCGGTATGTGTATTTTTACCCTAGGCCATTCTGGTTAAGCGTTTGGAGCAGCAGAATTGCGAAAAATTTTCTGCCTTCTCAACCATTTCTTGGCTTCAAACTCCCATATCTTGCGAACGGATTGACCTCACCCAAAAATTCCTATTGCATCTGAAAGTAGAAACTAGCCCGATTACAACGGTATGTGTATTTTCTCCCTAGCCCATTCTTGTTAAGCGTTTGGTTCAGCAGAATTGCGAAAAATTTGTTGTCTTCTCAACCATTTCTTAGCTTCAAACTCCCATATCTCGCGAACGGATTGACCTAACCCAAAAATTCCTGTTGCATCTGAAAGTAGAAACTCGCCCGATTACAACGGTATGTGTATTTTTTCCCTAGGCCATTCTGGTTAAGCGTTTGGAGCAGAAGAATTGCGAAAAATTTTTTGCCTTCTCAACCATTTCTTGGCTTCAAACTCCCATATCTCGCGAACGGATTGACCTAACTCAAAAATTCCTGTTGCGTCTGAAAGTAGAAACTGGCCCGATTATAGCGGTATGTGTATTTTCTCCCTAGGCCATTCTGGTTAAGCGTTTGGAGCAGCAGAATTGCGAAAAATTTTTTGCCTTCTCAACCATTTCTTGGCTCAAACTCCCATATCTCGCGAACGGATTGACCTAACCCAAAAATTCCTATTGCATCTGAAAGTAGAAACTCGCCCGATTACAGCGGTATGTGTATTTTTTCCCTAGGCCATTCTGGTTAAGCGTTTGGAGCAGCAGAATTGCGAAAAATTTTCTGCTTACTCAACCATTTCTTGGCTTCAAACTCCCATATCTCGCGAACGGATTGTCCTAACCCAAAAATTCCAATTGCATCTGAAAGTAGAAACTCGCCCGATTACAACGGTTTGTGTATTTTTTCCCTAGGCCATTCTGGTTAAGCGTTTGGAGCAGCAGAATTGCGAAAAATTTGTTGTCTTCTCAACCATTTCTTAGGTTCAAACTCCCATATCTCGCGAACGGATTGACCTAACCCAAAAATTCCTGTTGCATCTGAAAGTAGAAACTCGCCCGATTACAACGGTATGTGTATTTTTTCCCTAGGCCATTCCGGTTAAGCGTTTGGAGCAGCAGAATTGCGAAAAATTTGTTGCCTTCTCAACCATTTCTTGGCTTCAAACTCCCATATCTCGCGAACGGATTGACCTAACTCAAAAATTCCTGTTGCGTCTGAAAGTAGAAACTGGCCCGATTACAGCGGTATGTGTATTTTTACCCTAGGCCATTCTGGTTAAGCGTTTGGAGCAGCAGAATTGCGAAAAATTTTCTGCCTTCTCAACCATTTCTTGGCTTCAAACTCCCATATCTTGCGAACGGATTGACCTCACCCAAAAATTCCTATTGCATCTGAAAGTAGAAACTAGCCCGATTACAACGGTATGTGTATTTTCTCCCTAGGCCATTCTGGTTAAGCGTTTGGAGCAGCAGAATTGCGAAAAATTTTTTGCCTTCTCAACCATTTCTTGCCCAACTCCCATATCTCGCGAACGGATTGACCTAACCCAAAAATTCCAATTGCATCTGAAAGTAGAAACTCGCCCGATTACAACGGTTTGTGTATTTTTTCCCTAGGCCATTCTGGTTAAGCGTTTGGAGCAGCAGAATTGCGAAAAATTTGTTGTCTTCTCAACATTCTTAGGTTCAAACTCCCTATATCTCGCGAACGGATGACCTAACCAAAAATTCCTGTTGCATCTGAAAGTAGAAACTCGCCCGATACAACGGTATGTGTATTTTCTCCCTAGCCCATTCTTGTTAAGCGTTGGTTCAGCAGAATTGCGAAAAATTTGTTGTCTTCTCAACCATTTCTTAGCTTCAAACTCCCATATCTCGCGAACGGATTGACCTAACCCAAAAATTCCTGTTGCATCTGAAAGTAGAAACTCGCCCGATTACAAAGGTATGTGTATTTTTTCCCTAGGCCATTCCTGTTAAGCGTTTGGAGCAGAAGAATTGCGAAAAATTTTTGCCTTCTCAACCATTTCTTGGCTTCAAACTCCCATATCTCGCGAACGGATTGACCTAACTCAAAAATTCCTGTTGCGTCTGAAAGTAGAAACTGGCCCGATTATATCGGTATGTGTATTTTTACCCTAGGCCATTCTGGTTAAGCGTTTGGAGCAGCAGAATTGCGAAAAATTTTTTGCCTTCTCAACCATTTCTTGGCTTCAAACTCCCATATCTTGCGAACGGATTGACCTCACCCAAAAATTCCTATTGCATCTGAAAGTAGAAACTAGCCCGATTACAACGGTATGTGTATTATCTCCCTAGGCCATTCTGGTTAAGCGTTTGAGCAGCAGAATTGCGAAAAATTTTTTGCCTTCTCAACCATTTCTTGGCCCAAACTCCCATATCTCGCGAACGGATTGACCTAACCCAAAAATTCCAATTTCATCTGAAAGTAGAAACTCGCCCGATTACAACGGTTTGTGTATTTTTTCCCTAGGCCATTCTGGTTAAGCGTTTGGAGCAGCAGAATTGCGAAAAATTTGTTGTCTTCTCAACCATTTCTTAGGTTCAAACTCCCATATCTCGCTAACGGATTGACCTAACCCAAAAATTCCTGTTGCATCTGAAAGTAGAAACTCGCCCGATTACAACGGTATGTGTATTTTCTCCCTAGCGCATTCTTGTTAAGCGTTTGGTTCAGCAGAATTGCGAAAAATTTGTTGTCTTCTCAATCATTTCTTAGCTTCAAACTCCCATGTCTCGCGAACGGATTGACCTAACCCAAAAATTCCTGTTGCATCTCAAAGTAGAAACTCGCCCGATTACAACGGTATGTGTATTTTTTCCCTAGGCCATTCTTGTTAAGCGTTTGGAGCAGCAGAATTGCGAAAAATTTTTTGCCTTCTCAACCATTTCTTGGCTTCAAACTCCCATATCTTTGCGAACGGATTGACCTAACCCAAAAATTCCTATTGCATCTGAAAGTAGAAACTCGCCAGATTACAACGGTATGTGTATTTTTTCCCTAGGCCATTCTGGTTAAGCGTTTGGAGCAGCAGAATTGCGAAAAATTTTTTGCCATCTCAACCATTTCTTGGCTTCAAACTCCCATATCTCGCGAACGGATTGACCTAACCCAAAAATTCCTGTTGCGTCTGAAAGTAGAAACTCGCCCGATTACAACGGTATGTGTATTTTTTGCCTAGGCCATTCTGGTTAAGCGTTTGGAGCAGCAGAAGTGCGAAAATTTTGTTGTCTTCTCAACCATTTCTTAGCTTCAAACTCCCATATCTCGCGAACGGATTGACCTAACCCAAAAATTCCTATTGCATCTGAAAGTAGAAACTCGTCCGATTACAGCGGTATGTGTATTTTTTCCCTAGGCCATTCTTGTTAAGCGTTTGGAGCAGCAGAATTGCGAAAAATTTTTTGCCTTCTCAACCATTTCTTGGCTTCAAACTCCCATATCTCGCGAACGGATTGACCTAACCCAAAAATTCCTATTGCATCTGAAAGTAGAAACTCGCCCGATTACAACGGTATGTGTATTTTTTCCCTAGGCCATTCTTCTTAAGCGTTTGGAGCAGCAGAATTGCGAAAAATTTTTTGCCTTCTCAACCATTTCTTGGCTTCAAACTCCAATATCTTTGCGAACGGATTGACCTAACCCAAAAATTCCTATTGCATCTGAAAGTAGAAACTCGCCCGATTACAGCGGTATGTGTATTTTTTCCCTAGGCCATTCTGGTTAAGCGTTTGGAGCAGCAGAATTGCGAAAAATTTTCTGCTTACTCAACCATTTCTTGGCTTCAAACTCCCATATCTCGCGAACGGATTGTCCTAACCCAAAAATTCCAATTGCATCTGAAAGTAGAAACTCGCCCGATTACAACGGTTTGTGTATTTTTTCCCTAGGCCATTCTGGTTAAGCGTTTGGAGCAGCAGAATTGCGAAAAATTTGTTGTCTTCTCAACCATTTCTTAGGTTCAAACTCCCATATCTCGCGAACGGATTGACCTAACCCAAAAATTCCTGTTGCATCTGAAAGTAGAAACTCGCCCGATTACAACGGTATGTGTATTTTTTCCCTAGCCCATTCTTGTTAAGCGTTTGGTTCAGCAGAATTGCGAAAAATTTGTTGTCTTCTCAATCATTTCTTAGTTTCAATGTCCCATATCTCGCGAATGGATTGACCAAACCCACAAATTCCTGCTGCGTCTGAAAGTAGAAACTAGCCCGATTACAACGGTATGTGTATTTTCTCCCTAGGCCATTCTGGTTAAGCGTTTGGAGCAGCAGAATTGCGAAAAATTTTTTGCCTTCTCAACCATTTCTTGGCTTCAAACTCCCATATCTCGCGAACGGATTGACCTCACCCAAAAATTCCTATTGCATCTGAAAGTAGAAACTAGCCCGATTACAACGGTATGTGTATTTTCTCCCTAGGCCATTCTGGTTAAGCGTTTGGAGCAGCAGAATTGCGAAAAATTTTTTGCCTTCTCAACCATTTCTTGGCTCAAACTCCCATATCTCGCGAACGGATTGACCTAACCCAAAAATTCCAATTGCATCTGAAAGTAGAAACTCGCCCCATTACAACGGTATGTGTATTTTTTCCCTAGGCCATTCTGGTTAAGCGTTTGGAGCAGCAGAATTGCGAAAAATTTTTTGCCATCTCAACCATTTCTTGGCTTCAAACTCCCATATCTCGCGAACGGATTGACCTAACCCAAAAATTCCTGTTGCGTCTGAAAGTAGAAACTCGCCCGATTACAACGGTATGTGTATTTTTTGCCTAGGCCATTCTGGTTAAGCGTTTGGAGCAGCAGAAGTGCGAAAATTTTGTTGTCTTCTCAACCATTTCTTAGCTTCAAACTCCCATATCTCGCGAACGGATTGACCTAACCCAAAAATTCCTATTGCATCTGAAAGTAGAAACTCGTCCGATTACAGCGGTATGTGTATTTTTTCCCTAGGCCATTCTTGTTAAGCGTTTGGAGCAGCAGAATTGCGAAAAATTTTTTGCCTTCTCAACCATTTCTTGGCTTCAAACTCCCATATCTCGCGAACGGATTGACCTAACCCAAAAATTCCTATTGCATCTGAAAGTAGAAACTCGCCCGATTACAACGGTATGTGTATTTTTTCCCTAGGCCATTCTTCTTAAGCGTTTGGAGAAGCAGAATTGCGAAAAATTTTTTGCCTTCTCAACCATTTCTTGGCTTCAAACTCCAATATCTTTGCGAACGGATTGACCTAACCCAAAAATTCCTATTGCATCTGAAAGTAGAAACTCGCCCGATTACAGCGGTATGTGTATTTTTTCCCTAGGCCATTCTGGTTAAGCGTTTGGAGCAGCAGAATTGCGAAAAATTTTCTGCTTACTCAACCATTTCTTGGCTTCAAACTCCCATATCTCGCGAACGGATTGTCCTAACCCAAAAATTCCAATTGCATCTGAAAGTAGAAACTCGCCCGATTGCAACGGTTTGTGTATTTTTTCCCTAGGCCATTCTGGTTAAGCGTTTGGAGCAGCAGAATTGCGAAAAATTTGTTGTCTTCTCAACCATTTCTTAGGTTCAAACTCCCATATCTCGCGAACGGATTGACCTAACCCAAAAATTCCTGTTGCATCTGAAAGTAGAAACTCGCCCGATTACAACGGTATGTGTATTTTTTCCCTAGCCCATTCTTGTTAAGCGTTTGGTTCAGCAGAATTGCGAAAAATTTGTTGTCTTCTCAATCATTTCTTAGTTTCAATGTCCCATATCTCGCGAATGGATTGACCAAACCCACAAATTCCTGCTGCGTCTGAAAGTAGAAACTAGCCCGATTACAACGGTATGTGTATTTTCTCCCTAGGCCATTCTGGTTAAGCGTTTGGAGCAGCAGAATTGCGAAAAATTTTTTGCCTTCTCAACCATTTCTTGGCTTCAAACTCCCATATCTCGCGAACGGATTGACCTCACCCAAAAATTCCTATTGCATCTGAAAGTAGAAACTAGCCCGATTACAACGGTATGTGTATTTTCTCCCTAGGCCATTCTGGTTAAGCGTTTGGAGCAGCAGAATTGCGAAAAATTTTTTGCCTTCTCAACCATTTCTTGGCTCAAACTCCCATATCTCGCGAACGGATTGACCTAACCCAAAAATTCCAATTGCATCTGAAAGTAGAAACTCGCCCCATTACAACGGTATGTGTATTTTTTCCCTAGGCCATTCCGGTTAAGCGTTTGGAGCAGCAGAATTGCGAAAAATTTGTTGTCTTCTCAACCATTTCTTAGCTTCAAACTCCCATATCTCGCGAACGGATTGACCTAACCCAAAAATTCCTGTTGCATCTGAAAGTAGAAACTCGCCCGATTACAACGGTATGTGTATTTTCTCCCTAGCCCATTCTTGTTAAGCGTTTGGTTCAGCAGAATTGCGAAAAATTTGTTGTCTTCTCAACCATTTCTTAGCTTCAAACTCCCATATCTCGCGAACGGATTGACCTAACCCAAAAATTCCTGTTGCATCTGAAAGTAGAAACTCGCCCGATTACAAAGGTATGTGTATTTTTTCCCTAGGCCATTCCTGTTAAGCGTTTGGAGCAGAAGAATTGCGAAAAATTTTTTGCCTTCTCAACCATTTCTTGGCTTCAAACTCCCATATCTCGCGAACGGATTGACCTAACTCAAAAATTCCTGTTGCGTCTGAAAGTAGAAACTGGCCCGATTATAGCGGTATGTGTATTTTTACCCTAGGCCATTCTGGTTAAGCGTTTGGAGCAGCAGAATTGCGAAAAATTTTTTGCCTTCTCAACCATTTCTTGGCTTCAAACTCCCATATCTTGCGAACGGATTGACCTCACCCAAAAATTCCTATTGCATCTGAAAGTAGAAACTAGCCCGATTACAACGGTATGTGTATTTTCTCCCTAGGCCATTCTGGTTAAGCGTTTGAGCAGCAGAATTGCGAAAAATTTTTTGCCTTCTCAACCATTTCTTGGCCCAAACTCCCATATCTCGCGAACGGATTGACCTAACCCAAAAATTCCAATTTCATCTGAAAGTAGAAACTCGCCCGATTACAACGGTTTGTGTATTTTTTCCCTAGGCCATTCTGGTTAAGCGTTTGGAGCAGCAGAATTGCGAAAAATTTGTTGTCTTCTCAACCATTTCTTAGGTTCAAACTCCCATATCTCGCGAACGGATTGACCTAACCCAAAAATTCCTGTTGCATCTGAAAGTAGAAACTCGCCCGATTACAACGGTATGTGTATTTTCTCCCTAGCGCATTCTTGTTAAGCGTTTGGTTCAGCAGAATTGCGAAAAATTTGTTGTCTTCTCAATCATTTCTTAGCTTCAAACTCCCATGTCTCGCGAACGGATTGACCTAACCCAAAAATTCCTGTTGCATCTCAAAGTAGAAACTCGCCCGATTACAACGGTATGTGTATTTTTTCCCTAGGCCATTCTTGTTAAGCGTTTGGAGCAGCAGAATTGCGAAAAATTTTTTGCCTTCTCAACCATTTCTTGGCTTCAAACTCCCATATCTTTGCGAACGGATTGACCTAACCCAAAAATTCCTATTGCATCTGAAAGTAGAAACTCGCCCGATTACAACGGTATGTGTATTTTTTCCCTAGGCCATTCTGGTTAAGCGTTTGGAGCAGCAGAATTGCGAAAAATTTTTTGCCATCTCAACCATTTCTTGGCTTCAAACTCCCATATCTCGCGAACGGATTGACCTAACCCAAAAATTCCTGTTGCGTCTGAAAGTAGAAACTCGCCCGATTACAACGGTATGTGTATTTTTTGCCTAGGCCATTCTGGTTAAGCGTTTGGAGCAGCAGAAGTGCGAAAATTTTGTTGTCTTCTCAACCATTTCTTAGCTTCAAACTCCCATATCTCGCGAACGGATTGACCTAACCCAAAAATTCCTATTGCATCTGAAAGTAGAAACTCGTCCGATTACAGCGGTATGTGTATTTTTTCCCTAGGCCATTCTTGTTAAGCGTTTGGAGCAGCAGAATTGCGAAAAATTTTTTGCCTTCTCAACCATTTCTTGGCTTCAAACTCCCATATCTCGCGAACGGATTGACCTAACCCAAAAATTCCTATTGCATCTGAAAGTAGAAACTCGCCCGATTACAACGGTATGTGTATTTTTTCCCTAGGCCATTCTTCTTAAGCGTTTGGAGCAGCAGAATTGCGAAAAATTTTTTGCCTTCTCAACCATTTCTTGGCTTCAAACTCCAATATCTTTGCGAACGGATTGACCTAACCCAAAAATTCCTATTGCATCTGAAAGTAGAAACTCGCCCGATTACAGCGGTATGTGTATTTTTTCCCTAGGCCATTCTGGTTAAGCGTTTGGAGCAGCAGAATTGCGAAAAATTTTCTGCTTACTCAACCATTTCTTGGCTTCAAACTCCCATATCTCGCGAACGGATTGTCCTAACCCAAAAATTCCAATTGCATCTGAAAGTAGAAACTCGCCCGATTACAACGGTTTGTGTATTTTTTCCCTAGGTCATTCTGGTTAAGCGTTTGGAGCAGCAGAATTGCGAAAAATTTTTTGCCTTCTCAACCATTTCTTGGCTTCAAACTCCCATATCTTTGCGAACGGATTGACCTAACCCAAAAATTCCTATTGCATCTGAAAGTAGAAACTCGCCCGATTACAACGGTATGTGTATTTTTTCCCTAGGCCATTCTGGTTAAGCGTTTGGAGCAGCAGAATTGCGAAAAATTTTTTGCCATCTCAACCATTTCTTGGCTTCAAACTCCCATATCTCGCGAACGGATTGACCTAACCCAAAAATTCCTGTTGCGTCTGAAAGTAGAAACTCGCCCGATTACAACGGTATGTGTATTTTTTGCCTAGGCCATTCTGGTTAAGCGTTTGGAGCAGCAGAAGTGCGAAAATTTTGTTGTCTTCTCAACCATTTCTTAGCTTCAAACTCCCATATCTCGCGAACGGATTGACCTAACCCAAAAATTCCTATTGCATCTGAAAGTAGAAACTCGTCCGATTACAGCGGTATGTGTATTTTTTCCCTAGGCCATTCTTGTTAAGCGTTTGGAGCAGCAGAATTGCGAAAAATTTTTTGCCTTCTCAACCATTTCTTGGCTTCAAACTCCCATATCTCGCGAACGGATTGACCTAACCCAAAAATTCCTATTGCATCTGAAAGTAGAAACTCGCCCGATTACAACGGTATGTGTATTTTTTCCCTAGGCCATTCTTCTTAAGCGTTTGGAGCAGCAGAATTGCGAAAAATTTTTTGCCTTCTCAACCATTTCTTGGCTTCAAACTCCAATATCTTTGCGAACGGATTGACCTAACCCAAAAATTCCTATTGCATCTGAAAGTAGAAACTCGCCCGATTACAGCGGTATGTGTATTTTTTCCCTAGGCCATTCTGGTTAAGCGTTTGGAGCAGCAGAATTGCGAAAAATTTTCTGCTTACTCAACCATTTCTTGGCTTCAAACTCCCATATCTCGCGAACGGATTGTCCTAACCCAAAAATTCCAATTGCATCTGAAAGTAGAAACTCGCCCGATTACAACGGTTTGTGTATTTTTTCCCTAGGTCATTCTGGTTAAGCGTTTGGAGCAGCAGAATTGCGAAAAATTTGTTGTCTTCTCAACCATTTCTTAGGTTCAAACTCCCATATCTCGCGAACGGATTGACCTAACCCAAAAATTCCTGTTGCATCTGAAAGTAGAAACTCGCCCGATTACAACGGTATGTGTATTTTTTCCCTAGCCCATTCTTGTTAAGCGTTTGGTTCAGCAGAATTGCGAAAAATTTGTTGTCTTCTCAATCATTTCTTAGTTTCAATGTCCCATATCTCGCGAATGGATTGACCAAACCCACAAATTCCTGCTGCGTCTGAAAGTAGAAACTAGCCCGATTACAACGGTATGTGTATTTTCTCCCTAGGCCATTCTGGTTAAGCGTTTGGAGCAGCAGAATTGCGAAAAATTTTTTGCCTTCTCAACCATTTCTTGGCTTCAAACTCCCATATCTCGCGAACGGATTGACCTCACCCAAAAATTCCTATTGCATCTGAAAGTAGAAACTAGCCCGATTACAACGGTATGTGTATTTTCTCCCTAGGCCATTCTGGTTAAGCGTTTGGAGCAGCAGAATTGCGAAAAATTTTTTGCCTTCTCAACCATTTCTTGGCTCAAACTCCCATATCTCGCGAACGGATTGACCTAACCCAAAAATTCCAATTGCATCTGAAAGTAGAAACTCGCCCCATTACAACGGTATGTGTATTTTTTCCCTAGGCCATTCCGGTTAAGCGTTTGGAGCAGCAGAATTGCGAAAAATTTGTTGTCTTCTCAACCATTTCTTAGCTTCAAACTCCCATATCTCGCGAACGGATTGACCTAACCCAAAAATTCCTGTTGCATCTGAAAGTAGAAACTCGCCCGATTACAACGGTATGTGTATTTTCTCCCTAGCCCATTCTTGTTAAGCGTTTGGTTCAGCAGAATTGCGAAAAATTTGTTGTCTTCTCAACCATTTCTTAGCTTCAAACTCCCATATCTCGCGAACGGATTGACCTAACCCAAAAATTCCTGTTGCATCTGAAAGTAGAAACTCGCCCGATTACAAAGGTATGTGTATTTTTTCCCTAGGCCATTCCTGTTAAGCGTTTGGAGCAGAAGAATTGCGAAAAATTTTTTGCCTTCTCAACCATTTCTTGGCTTCAAACTCCCATATCTCGCGAACGGATTGACCTAACTCAAAAATTCCTGTTGCGTCTGAAAGTAGAAACTGGCCCGATTATAGCGGTATGTGTATTTTTACCCTAGGCCATTCTGGTTAAGCGTTTGGAGCAGCAGAATTGCGAAAAATTTTTTGCCTTCTCAACCATTTCTTGGCTTCAAACTCCCATATCTTGCGAACGGATTGACCTCACCCAAAAATTCCTATTGCATCTGAAAGTAGAAACTAGCCCGATTACAACGGTATGTGTATTTTCTCCCTAGGCCATTCTGGTTAAGCGTTTGAGCAGCAGAATTGCGAAAAATTTTTTGCCTTCTCAACCATTTCTTGGCCCAAACTCCCATATCTCGCGAACGGATTGACCTAAACCGAAAATTCCTGTTGCATCTGAAAGTAGAAACTCGCCCGATTACAGCGGTATTTGTATTTTTTCCCTAGGCCATTCTGGTTAAGCGTTTGAAGCAGCAGAATTGCGAAAAATTTTTTGCCTTCTCAACCATTTCTTGGCTTCAAACTCCCATATCTCGCGAACGGATTGACCTAACCCAAAAATTCCAATTTCATCTGAAAGTAGAAACTCGCCCGATTACAACGGTTTGTGTATTTTTTCCCTAGGCCATTCTGGTTAAGCGTTTGGAGCAGCAGAATTGCGAAAAATTTGTTGTCTTCTCAACCATTTCTTAGGTTCAAACTCCCATATCTCGCGAACGGATTGACCTAAACCAAAAATTCCTGTTGCATCTGAAAGTAGAAACTCGCCCGATTACAGCGGTATTTGTATTTTTTCCCTAGGCCATTCTGGTTAAGCGTTTGAAGCAGCAGAATTGCGAAAAATTTTTTGCCTTCTCAACCATTTCTTGGCTTCAAACTCCCATATCTCGCGAACGGATTGACCTAACCCAAAAATTCCAATTTCATCTGAAAGTAGAAACTCGCCCGATTACAACGGTTTGTGTATTTTTTCCCTAGGCCATTCTGGTTAAGCGTTTGGAGCAGCAGAATTGCGAAAAATTTGTTGTCTTCTCAACCATTTCTTAGGTTCAAACTCCCATATCTCGCGAACGGATTGACCTAACCCAAAAATTCCTGTTGCATTTGAAAGTAGAAACTCGCCCGATTACAACGGTATGTGTATTTTCTCCCTAGCCCATTCTTGTTAAGCGTTTGGTTCAGCAGAATTGCGAAAAATTTGTTGTCTTCTCAATCATTTCTTAGCTTCAAACTCCCATGTCTCGCGAACGGATTGACCTAACCCAAAAATTCCTGTTGCATCTCAAAGTAGAAACTCGCCCGATTACAACGGTATGTGTATTTTTTCCCTAGGCCATTCTTGTTAAGCGTTTGGAGCAGCAGAATTGCGAAAAATTTTTTGCCTTCTCAACCATTTCTTGGCTTCAAACTCCCATATCTTTGCGAACGGATTGACCTAACCCAAAAATTCCTATTGCATCTGAAAGTAGAAACTCGCCCGATTACAACGGTATGTGTATTTTTTCCCTAGGCCATTCTGGTTAAGCGTTTGGAGCAGCAGAATTGCGAAAAATTTTTTGCCATCTCAACCATTTCTTGGCTTCAAACTCCCATATCTCGCGAACGGATTGACCTAACCCAAAAATTCCTGTTGCGTCTGAAAGTAGAAACTCGCCCGATTACAACGGTATGTGTATTTTTTGCCTAGGCCATTCTGGTTAAGCGTTTGGAGCAGCAGAAGTGCGAAAAATTTGTTGTCTTCTCAACCATTTCTTAGCTTCAAACTCCCATATCTCGCGAACGGATTGACCTAACCCAAAAATTCCTATTGCATCTGAAAGTCGAATCTCGCCCGATTACAACGGTATGTGTATTTTTTCCCTAGGCCATTCTGGTTAAGCGTTTGGAGCAGCAGAATTGCGAAAAATTTGTTGTCTTCTCAACCATTTCTTAGGTTCAAACTCCCATATCTCGCGAACGGATTGACCTAACCCAAAAATTCCTGTTGCATCTGAAAGTAGAAACTCGCCCGATTACAACGGTATGTGTATTTTCTCCCTAGCCCATTCTTGTTAAGCGTTTGGTTCAGCAGAATTGCGAAAAATTTGTTGTCTTCTCAACCATTTCTTAGCTTCAAACTCCCATATCTCGCGAACGGATTGACCTAACCCAAAAATTCCTGTTGCATCTGAAAGTAGAAACTCGCCCGATTACAAAGGTATGTGTATTTTTTCCCTAGGCCATTCCTGTTAAGCGTTTGGAGCAGAAGAATTGCGAAAAATTTTTTGCCTTCTCAACCATTTCTTGGCTTCAAACTCCCATATCTCGCGAACGGATTGACCTAACTCAAAAATTCCTGTTGCGTCTGAAAGTAGAAACTGGCCCGATTATAGCGGTATGTGTATTTTTACCCTAGGCCATTCTGGTTAAGCGTTTGGAGCAGCAGAATTGCGAAAAATTTTTTGCCTTCTCAACCATTTCTTGGCTTCAAACTCCCATATCTTGCGAACGGATTGACCTCACCCAAAAATTCCTATTGCATCTGAAAGTAGAAACTCGCCCGATTACAACGGTTTGTGTATTTTTTCCCTAGGCCATTCTGGTTAAGCGTTTGGAGCAGCAGAATTGCGAAAAATTTGTTGTCTTCTCAACCATTTCTTAGGTTCAAACTCCCATATCTCGCGAACGGATTGACCTAACCCAAAAATTCCTGTTGCATCTGAAAGTAGAAACTCGCCCGATTACAACGGTATGTGTATTTTCTCCCTAGCGCATTCTTGTTAAGCGTTTGGTTCAGCAGAATTGCGAAAAATTTGTTGTCTTCTCAATCATTTCTTAGCTTCAAACTCCCATGTCTCGCGAACGGATTGACCTAACCCAAAAATTCCTGTTGCATCTCAAAGTAGAAACTCGCCCGATTACAACGGTATGTGTATTTTTTCCCTAGGCCATTCTTGTTAAGCGTTTGGAGCAGCAGAATTGCAAAAAATTTTTTGCCTTCTCAACCATTTCTTGGCTTCAAACTCCCATATCTTTGCGAACGGATTGACCTAACCCAAAAATTCCTATTGCATCTCAAAGTAGAAACTCGCCCGATTACAACGGTATGTGTATTTTTTGCCTAGGCCATTCTGGTTAAGCGTTTGGAGCAGCAGAATTGCGAAAATTTTGTTGTCTTCTCAACCATTTCTTAGCTTCAAACTCCCATATCTCGCGAACGGATTGACCTAACCCAAAAATTCCTATTGCATCTGAAAGTAGAAACTCGCCCGATTACAGCGGTATGTGTATTTTTTCCCTAGGCCATTCTGGTTAAGCGTTTGGAGCAGCAGAATTGCGAAAAATTTTCTGCTTACTCAACCATTTCTTGGCTTCAAACTCCCATATCTCGCGAACGGATTGTCCTAACCCAAAAATTCCAATTGCATCTGAAAGTAGAAACTCGCCCGATTACAACGGTTTGTGTATTTTTTTCCCTAGGCCATTCTGGTTAAGCGTTTGGAGCAGCAGAATTGCGAAAAATTTGTTGTCTTCTCAACCATTTCTTAGGTTCAAACTCCCATATCTCGCGAACGGATTGACCTAACCCAAAAATTCCTGTTGCATTTGAAAGTAGAAACTCGCCCGATTACAACGGTATGTGTATTTTCTCCCTAGCCCATTCTTGTTAAGCGTTTGGTTCAGCAGAATTGCGAAAAATTTGTTGTCTTCTCAATCATTTCTTAGCTTCAAACTCCCATGTCTCGCGAACGGATTGACCTAACCCAAAAATTCCTGTTGCATCTCAAAGTAGAAACTCGCCCGATTACAACGGTATGTGTATTTTTTCCCTAGGCCATTCTTGTTAAGCGTTTGGAGCAGCAGAATTGCGAAAAATTTTTTGCCTTCTCAACCATTTCTTGGCTTCAAACTCCCATATCTTTGCGAACGGATTGACCTAACCCAAAAATTCCTATTGCATCTGAAAGTAGAAACTCGCCCGATTACAACGGTATGTGTATTTTTTCCCTAGGCCATTCTGGTTAAGCGTTTGGAGCAGCAGAATTGCGAAAAATTTTTTGCCATCTCAACCATTTCTTGGCTTCAAACTCCCATATCTCGCGAACGGATTGACCTAACCCAAAAATTCCTGTTGCGTCTGAAAGTAGAAACTCGCCCGATTACAACGGTATGTGTATTTTTTGCCTAGGCCATTCTGGTTAAGCGTTTGGAGCAGCAGAAGTGCGAAAAATTTGTTGTCTTCTCAACCATTTCTTAGCTTCAAACTCCCATATCTCGCGAACGGATTGACCTAACCCAAAAATTCCTATTGCATCTGAAAGTCGAATCTCGCCCGATTACAACGGTATGTGTATTTTTTCCCTAGGCCATTCTGGTTAAGCGTTTGGAGCAGCAGAATTGCGAAAAATTTGTTGTCTTCTCAACCATTTCTTAGGTTCAAACTCCCATATCTCGCGAACGGATTGACCTAACCCAAAAATTCCTGTTGCATCTGAAAGTAGAAACTCGCCCGATTACAACGGTATGTGTATTTTCTCCCTAGCCCATTCTTGTTAAGCGTTTGGTTCAGCAGAATTGCGAAAAATTTGTTGTCTTCTCAACCATTTCTTAGCTTCAAACTCCCATATCTCGCGAACGGATTGACCTAACCCAAAAATTCCTGTTGCATCTGAAAGTAGAAACTCGCCCGATTACAAAGGTATGTGTATTTTTTCCCTAGGCCATTCCTGTTAAGCGTTTGGAGCAGAAGAATTGCGAAAAATTTTTTGCCTTCTCAACCATTTCTTGGCTTCAAACTCCCATATCTCGCGAACGGATTGACCTAACTCAAAAATTCCTGTTGCGTCTGAAAGTAGAAACTGGCCCGATTATAGCGGTATGTGTATTTTTACCCTAGGCCATTCTGGTTAAGCGTTTGGAGCAGCAGAATTGCGAAAAATTTTTTGCCTTCTCAACCATTTCTTGGCTTCAAACTCCCATATCTTGCGAACGGATTGACCTAACCCAAAAATTCCTATTGCATCTGAAAGTAGAAACTCGCCCGATTACAGCGGTATGTGTATTTTTTCCCTAGGCCATTCTGGTTAAGCGTTTGGAGCAGCAGAATTGCGAAAAATTTTCTGCTTACTCAACCATTTCCTGGCTTCAAACTCCCATATCTCGCGAACGGATTGTCCTAACCCAAAAATTCCAATTGCATCTGAAAGTAGAAACTCGCCCGATTACAACGGTTTGTGTATTTTTTCCCTAGGCCATTCTGGTTAAGCGTTTGGAGCAGCAGAATTGCGAAAAATTTGTTGTCTTCTCAACCATTTCTTAGGTTCAAACTCCCATATCTCGCGAACGGATTGACCTAACCCAAAAATTCCTGTTGCATCTGAAAGTAGAAACTCGCCCGATTACAACGGTATGTGTATTTTTTCCCTAGCCCATTCTTGTTAAGCGTTTGGTTCAGCAGAATTGCGAAAAATTTGTTGTCTTCTCAATCATTTCTTAGTTTCAATGTCCCATATCTCGCGAATGGATTGACCAAACCCACAAATTCCTGCTGCGTCTGAAAGTAGAAACTAGCCCGATTACAACGGTATGTGTATTTTCTCCCTAGGCCATTCTGGTTAAGCGTTTGGAGCAGCAGAATTGCGAAAAATTTTTTGCCTTCTCAACCATTTCTTGGCTTCAAACTCCCATATCTCGCGAACGGATTGACCTAACTCAAAAATTCCTGTTGCGTCTGAAAGTAGAAACTGGCCCGATTATAGCGGTATGTGTATTTTTACCCTAGGCCATTCTGGTTAAGCGTTTGGAGCAGCAGAATTGCGAAAAATTTTTTGCCTTCTCAACCATTTCTTGGCTTCAAACTCCCATATCTTGCGAACGGATTGACCTCACCCAAAAATTCCTATTGCATCTGAAAGTAGAAACTAGCCCGATTACAACGGTATGTGTATTTTCTCCCTAGGCCATTCTGGTTAAGCGTTTGAGCAGCAGAATTGCGAAAAATTTTTTGCCTTCTCAACCATTTCTTAGCTTCAAACTCCCATATCTCGCGAACGGATTGACCTAACCCAAAAATTCCTGTTGCATCTGAAAGTAGAAACTCGCCCGATTACAGCGGTATTTGTATTTTTTCCCTAGGCCATTCTGGTTAAGCGTTTGAAGCAGCAGAATTGCGAAAAATTTTTTGCCTTCTCAACCATTTCTTGGCTTCAAACTCCCATATCTCGCGAACGGATTGACCTAACCCAAAAATTCCAATTTCATCTGAAAGTAGAAACTCGCCCGATTACAACGGTTTGTGTATTTTTTCCCTAGGCCATTCTGGTTAAGCGTTTGGAGCAGCAGAATTGCGAAAAATTTGTTGTCTTCTCAACCATTTCTTAGGTTCAAACTCCCATATCTCGCGAACGGATTGACCTAACCCAAAAATTCCTGTTGCATTTGAAAGTAGAAACTCGCCCGATTACAACGGTATGTGTATTTTCTCCCTAGCCCATTCTTGTTAAGCGTTTGGTTCAGCAGAATTGCGAAAAATTTGTTGTCTTCTCAATCATTTCTTAGCTTCAAACTCCCATGTCTCGCGAACGGATTGACCTAACCCAAAAATTCCTGTTGCATCTCAAAGTAGAAACTCGCCCGATTACAACGGTATGTGTATTTTTTCCCTAGGCCATTCTTGTTAAGCGTTTGGAGCAGCAGAATTGCGAAAAATTTTTTGCCTTCTCAACCATTTCTTGGCTTCAAACTCCCATATCTTTGCGAACGGATTGAGCTAACCCAAAAATTCCTATTGCATCTGAAAGTAGAAACTCGCCCGATTACAACGGTATGTGTATTTTTTCCCTAGGCCATTCTGGTTAAGCGTTTGGAGCAGCAGAATTGCGAAAAATTTTTTGCCATCTCAACCATTTCTTGGCTTCAAACTCCCATATCTCGCGAACGGATTGACCTAACCCAAAAATTCCTGTTGCGTCTGAAAGTAGAAACTCGCCCGATTACAACGGTATGTGTATTTTTTGCCTAGGCCATTCTGGTTAAGCGTTTGGAGCAGCAGAAGTGCGAAAAATTTGTTGTCTTCTCAACCATTTCTTAGCTTCAAACTCCCATATCTCGCGAACGGATTGACCTAACCCAAAAATTCCTATTGCATCTGAAAGTCGAATCTCGCCCGATTACAACGGTATGTGTATTTTTTCCCTAGGCCATTCTGGTTAAGCGTTTGGAGCAGCAGAATTGCGAAAAATTTGTTGTCTTCTCAACCATTTCTTAGGTTCAAACTCCCATATCTCGCGAACGGATTGACCTAACCCAAAAATTCCTGTTGCATCTGAAAGTAGAAACTCGCCCGATTACAACGGTATGTGTATTTTCTCCCTAGCCCATTCTTGTTAAGCGTTTGGTTCAGCAGAATTGCGAAAAATTTGTTGTCTTCTCAACCATTTCTTAGCTTCAAACTCCCATATCTCGCGAACGGATTGACCTAACCCAAAAATTCCTGTTGCATCTGAAAGTAGAAACTCGCCCGATTACAAAGGTATGTGTATTTTTTCCCTAGGCCATTCCTGTTAAGCGTTTGGAGCAGAAGAATTGCGAAAAATTTTTTGCCTTCTCAACCATTTCTTGGCTTCAAACTCCCATATCTCGCGAACGGATTGACCTAACTCAAAAATTCCTGTTGCGTCTGAAAGTAGAAACTGGCCCGATTATAGCGGTATGTGTATTTTTACCCTAGGCCATTCTGGTTAAGCGTTTGGAGCAGCAGAATTACGAAAAATTTTTTGCCTTCTCAACCATTTCTTGGCTTCAAACTCCCATCATATCTTGCGAACGGATTGACCTCACCGAAAAATTCCTATTGCATCTGAAAGTAGAAACTAGCCCGATTACAACGGTATGTGTATTTTCTCCCTAGGCCATTCTGGTTAAGCGTTTGAGCAGCAGAATTGCGAAAAATTTTTTGCCTTCTCAACCATTTCTTGGCCCAAACTCCCATATCTCGCGAACGGATTGACCTAACCCAAAAATTCCAATTTCATCTGAAAGTAGAAACTCGCCCGATTACAACGGTTTGTGTATTTTTTCCCTAGGCCATTCTGGTTAAGCGTTTGGAGCAGCAGAATTGCGAAAAATTTGTTGTCTTCTCAACCATTTCTTAGCTTCAAACTCCCATGTCTCGCGAACGGATTGACCTAACCCAAAAATTCCTGTTGCATCTCAAAGTAGAAACTCGCCCGATTACAACGGTATGTGTATTTTTTCCCTAGGCCATTCTTGTTAAGCGTTTGGAGCAGCAGAATTGCGAAAAATTTTTTGCCTTCTCAACCATTTCTTGGCTTCAAACTCCCATATCTTTGCGAACGGATTGACCTAACCCAAAAATTCCTATTGCATCTGAAAGTAGAAACTCGCCCGATTACAACGGTATGTGTATTTTTTCCCTAGGCCATTCTGGTTAAGCGTTTGGAGCAGCAGAATTGCGAAAAATTTTTTGCCATCTCAACCATTTCTTGGCTTCAAACTCCCATATCTCGCGAACGGATTGACCTAACCCAAAAATTCCTGTTGCGTCTGAAAGTAGAAACTCGCCCGATTACAACGGTATGTGTATTTTTTGCCTAGGCCATTCTGGTTAAGCGTTTGGAGCAGCAGAAGTGCGAAAATTTTGTTGTCTTCTCAACCATTTCTTAGCTTCAAACTCCCATATCTCGCGAACGGATTGACCTAACCCAAAAATTCCTATTGCATCTGAAAGTAGAAACTCGTCCGATTACAGCGGTATGTGTATTTTTTCCCTAGGCCATTCTTGTTAAGCGTTTGGAGCAGCAGAATTGCGAAAAATTTTTTGCCTTCTCAACCATTTCTTGGCTTCAAACTCCCATATCTCGCGAACGGATTGACCTAACCCAAAAATTCCTATTGCATCTGAAAGTAGAAACTCGCCCGATTACAACGGTATGTGTATTTTTTCCCTAGGCCATTCTTCTTAAGCGTTTGAGCAGCAGAATTGCGAAAAATTTTTTGCCTTCTCAACCATTTCTTGGCTTCAAACTCCAATATCTTGCGAACGGATTGAGCTAACCCAAAAATTCCTATTGCATCTGAAAGTAGAAACTCGCCCGATTACAGCGGTATGTGTATTTTTTCCCTAGGCCATTCTGGTTAAGCGTTTGGAGCAGCAGAATTGCGAAAAATTTGTTGTCTTCTCAACCATTTCTTAGGTTCAAACTCCATATCTCGCGAATGGAATGACCTAACCCAAAAATTCCTGTTGCATCTGAAAGTAGAAACTCGCCCGATTACAACGGTATGTGTATTTTCTCCCTAGCCCATTCTTGTTAAGCGTTTGGTTCAGCAGAATTGCGAAAAATTTGTTGTCTTCTCAACCATTTCTTAGCTTCAAACTCCCATGTCTCGCGAACGGATTGACCTAACCCAAAAATTCCTGTTGCATCTCAAAGTAGAAACTCGCCCGATTACAACGGTATGTGTATTTTTTCCCTAGGCCATTCTTGTTAAGCGTTTGGAGCAGCAGAATTGCGAAAAATTTTTTGCCTTCTCAACCATTTCTTGGCTTCAAACTCCCATATCTTTGCGAACGGATTGACCTAACTCAAAAATTCCTATTGCATCTGAAAGTAGAAACTCGCCCGATTACAACGGTATGTGTATTTTTTCCCTAGGCCATTCTGGTTAAGCGTTTGGAGCAGCAGAATTGCGAAAAATTTTTTGCCTTCTCAACCATTTCTTGGCTTCAAACTCCCATATCTCGCGAACGGATTGACCTAACCCAAAAATTCCTGTTGCGTCCGAAAGTAGAAACTCGCCCGATTACAACGGTATGTGTATTTTTTGCCTAGGCCATTCTGGTTAAGCGTTTGGAGCAGCAGAAGTGCGAAAAATTTGTTGTCTTCTCAACCATTTCTTAGCTTCAAACTCCCATATCTCGCGAACGGATTGACCTAACCCAAAAATTCCTATTGCATCTGAAAGTCGAATCTCGCCCGATTACAACGGTATGTGTATTTTTTCCCTAGGCCATTCTGGTTAAGCGTTTGGAGCAGCAGAAGTGCGAAAAATTTGTGGTCTTCTCAACCATTTCTTAGCTTCAAATTCCCATATCTCGCGAATGGATTGACCTAACCCAAAAATTCCTGTTGCATCTGAAAGTAGAAACTCGCCCGATTACAACGGAATGTGTATTTTTTCCCTAGGCCATTCTGGTTAAGCGTTTGGAGCAGAAGAATTGCGAAAAATTTTTGCCTTCTCAACCATTTCTTGGCTTCAAACTCCCATATCTCGCGAACGGATTGACCTAACCCAAAAATTCCTATTGCATCTGAAAGTAGAAACTCGTCCGATTACAGCGGTATGTGTATTTTTTCCCTAGGCCATTCTGGTTAAGCGTTTGGAGCAGCAGAATTGCGAAAAATTTTTTGCCTTCTCAACCATTTCTTGGCTTCAAACTCCCATATCTCGCGAACGGATTGACCTAACCCAAAAATTCCTATTGCATCTGAAAGTAGAAACTCGCCCGATTACAAAGGTATGTGTATTTTTTCCCTAGGCCATTCTTGTTAAGCGTTTGGAGCAGCAGAATTGCGAAAAATTTTTTGCCTTCTCAACCATTTCTTGGCTTCAAACTCCAATATCTTTGCGAACGGATTGACCTAACCCAAAAATTCCTATTGCATCTGAAAGTAGAAACTCGCCCGATTACAGCGGTATGTGTATTTTTTCCCTAGGCCATTCTGGTTAAGCGTTTGGAGCAGCAGAATTGCGAAAAATTTTTTGCCTTCTCAACCATTTCTTGGCTTCAAACTCCCATATCTCGCGAACGGATTGACCTATCCCAAAAATTCCTGTTGCGTCCGAAAGTAGAAACTCGCCCGATTACAACGGTATGTGTATTTTTTGCCTAGGCCATTCTGGTTAAGCGTTTGGAGCAGCAGAAGTGCGAAAAATTTGTTGTCTTCTCAACCATTTCTTAGCTTCAAACTCCCATATCTCGCGAACGGATTGACCTAACCCAAAAATTCCTATTGCATCTGAAAGTCGAATCTCGCCCGATTACAACGGTATGTGTATTTTTTCCCTAGGCCATTCTGGTTAAGCGTTTGGAGCAGCAGAAGTGCGAAAAATTTGTGGTCTTCTCAACCATTTCTTAGCTTCAAATTCCCATATCTCGCGAATGGATTGACCTAACCCAAAAATTCCTGTTGCATCTGAAAGTAGAAACTCGCCCGATTACAACGGAATGTGTATTTTTTCCCTAGGCCATTCTGGTTAAGCGTTTGGAGCAGAAGAATTGCGAAAAATTTTTTGCCTTCTCAACCATTTCTTGGCTTCAAACTCCCATATCTCGCGAACGGATTGACCTAACCCAAAAATTCCTATTGCATCTGAAAGTAGAAACTCGTCCGATTACAGCGGTATGTGTATTTTTTCCCTAGGCCATTCTGGTTAAGCGTTTGGAGCAGCAGAATTGCGAAAAATTTTTTGCCTTCTCAACCATTTCTTGGCTTCAAACTCCCATATCTCGCGAACGGATTGACCTAACCCAAAAATTCCTATTGCATCT
Source organism: Ptiloglossa arizonensis (assembly GCF_051014685.1). Taxonomy (NCBI): domain Eukaryota; kingdom Metazoa; phylum Arthropoda; class Insecta; order Hymenoptera; family Colletidae; genus Ptiloglossa; species Ptiloglossa arizonensis. Next base: position 122,772 of record NW_027479094.1, read on the forward strand.
GAAAGTAGAAACTCGCCCGATTACAAAGGTATGTGTATTTTTTCCCTAGGCCATTCTTGTTAAGCGTTTGGAGCAGCAGAATTGCGAAAAATTTTTTGCCTTCTCAACCATTTCTTGGCTTCAAACTCCAATATCTTTGCGAACGGATTGACCTAACCCAAAAATTCCTATTGCATCTGAAAGTAGAAACTCGCCCGATTACAGCGGTATGTGTATTTTTTCCCTAGGCCATTCTGGTTAAGCGTTTGGAGCAGCAGAATTGCGAAAAATTTTCTGCTTACTCAACCATTTCTTGGCTTCAAACTCCCATATCTCGCGAACGGATTGTCCTAACCCAAAAATTCCTATTGCACCTGAAAGTAGAAACTCGCCCGATTACAACGGTGTGTGTATTTTTTCCCTAGGCCATTCTGGTTAAGCGTTTGGAGCAGCAGAATTGCGAAAAATTTTTTGCCTTCTCAACCATTTCTTGGCTTCAAACTCCCATATCTCGCGAACGGATTGACCAAACACAAAAATTCTGCTGCTTCTGAAAGTAGAAACTAGCCCGATTACAACGGTATGTGTATTTTCTCCCTAGGCCATTCTGGTTAAGCGTTTGGAGCAGCAGAATTGCGAAAAATTTGTTGCCTTCTCAACCATTTCTTGGCTTCAAACTCCCATACCTCGCGAACGGATTGACCTCACCCAAAAATTCCTATTGCATCTGAAAGTAGAAACTAGCCCGATTACAACGGTATGTGTATTTTCTCCCTAGGCCATTCTGATTAAGCGTTTGGAGCAGCAGAATTGCGAAAAATTTTTTGCCTTCTCAACCATTTCTTGGCTTCAAACTCCCATATCTCGCGAACGGATTGACCTCACCCAAAAATTCCTATTGCATCTGAAAGTAGAAACTCGCCCGATTACAACGGTATGTGTATTTTTTCCCTAGGCCATTCTTGTTAAGCGTTTGGAGCAGCAGAATTGCGAAAAATTTTTGCCTTCTCAACCATTTCTTGGCTTCAAACTCCAATATCTTTGCGAACGGATTGACCTAACCCAAGAATTCCTATTGCATCTGAAAGTAGAAACTCGCCCGATTACAACGGTATGTGTATTTTTTCCCTAGGCCATTCTGGTTAAGCGTTTGGAGCAGCAGAATTGCGAAAAATTTTTTGCCTTCTCAACCATTTCTTGGCTTCAAACTCCCATATCTCGCGAACGGATTGACCTAACCCAAAAATTCCTGTTGCGTCCGAAAGTAGAAACTCGCCCGATTACAACGGTATGTGTATTTTTTGCCTAGGCCATTCTGGTTAAGCGTTTGGAGCAGCAGAAGTGCGAAAAATTTGTTGTCTTCTCAACCATTTCTTAGCTTCAAACTCCCATATCTCGCGAACGGATTGACCTAACCCAAAAATTCCTATTGCATCTGAAAGTCGAATCTCGCCCGATTACAACGGTATGTGTATTTTTTCCCTAGGCCATTCTGGTTAAGCGTTTGGAGCAGCAGAAGTGCGAAAAATTTGTGGTCTTCTCAACCATTTCTTAGCTTCAAACTCCCATATCTCGCGAATGGATTGACCTAACCCAAAAATTCCTGTTGCATCTGAAAGTAGAAACTCGCCCGATTACAACGGAATGTGTATTTTTTCCCTAGGCCATTCTGGTTAAGCGTTTGGAGCAGAAGAATTGCGAAAAATTTTTTGCCTTCTCAACCATTTCTTGGCTTCAAACTCCCATATCTCGCGAACGGATTGACCTAACCCAAAAATTCCTATTGCATCTGAAAGTAGAAACTCGTCCGATTACAGCGGTATGTGTATTTTTTCCCTAGGCCATTCTGGTTAAGCGTTTGGAGCAGCAGAATTGCGAAAAATTTTTTGCCTTCTCAACCATTTCTTGGCTTCAAACTCCCATACCTCGCGAACGGATTGACCTCACCCAAAAATTCCTATTGCATCTGAAAGTAGAAACTAGCCCGATTACAACGGTATGTGTATTTTCTCCCTAGGCCATTCTGGTTAAGCGTTTGGAGCAGCAGAATTGCGAAAAATTTTTTGCCTTCTCAACCATTTCTTGGCTTCAAACTCCCATACCTCGCGAACGGATTGACCTCACCCAAAAATTCCCATTGCATCTGAAAGTAGAAACTAGCCCGATTACAACGGTATGTGTATTTTCTCCCTAGGCCATTCTGATTAAGCGTTTGGAGCAGCAGAATTGCGAAAAATTTTTTGCCTTCTCAACCATTTCTTGGCTTCAAACTCCCATATCTCGCGAACGGATTGACCTCACCCAAAAATTCCTATTGCATCTGAAAGTAGAAACTCGCCCGATTACAACGGTATGTGTATTTTTTCCCTAGGCCATTCTTGTTAAGCGTTTGGAGCAGCAGAATTGCGAAAAATTTTTTGCCTTCTCAACCATTTCTTGGCTTCAAACTCCAATATCTTTGCGAACGGATTGACCTAACCCAAAAATTCCTATTGCATCTGAAAGTAGAAACTCGCCCGATTACAACGGTATGTGTATTTTTTCCCTAGGCCATTCTGGTTAAGCGTTTGGAGCAGCAGAATTGCGAAAAATTTTTTGCCTTCTCAACCATTTCTTGGCTTCAAACTCCCATATCTCGCGAACGGATTGACCTAACCCAAAAATTCCTGTTGCGTCCGAAAGTAGAAACTCGCCCGATTACAACGGTATGTGTATTTTTTGCCTAGGCCATTCTGGTTAAGCGTTTGGAGCAGCAGAAGTGCGAAAAATTTGTTGTCTTCTCAACCATTTCTTAGCTTCAAACTCCCATATCTCGCGAACGGATTGACCTAACCCAAAAATTCCTATTGCATCTGAAAGTCGAATCTCGCCCGATTACAACGGTATGTGTATTTTTTCCCTAGGCCATTCTGGTTAAGCGTTTGGAGCAGCAGAAGTGCGAAAAATTTGTGGTCTTCTCAACCATTTCTTAGCTTCAAACTCCCATATCTCGCGAATGGATTGACCTAACCCAAAAATTCCTGTTGCATCTGAAAGTAGAAACTCGCCCGATTACAACGGAATGTGTATTTTTTCCCTAGGCCATTCTGGTTAAGCGTTTGGAGCAGAAGAATTGCGAAAAATTTTTTGCCTTCTCAACCATTTCTTGGCTTCAAACTCCCATATCTCGCGAACGGATTGACCTAACCCAAAAATTCCTATTGCATCTGAAAGTAGAAACTCGTCCGATTACAGCGGTATGTGTATTTTTTCCCTAGGCCATTCTGGTTAAGCGTTTGGAGCAGCAGAATTGCGAAAAATTTTTTGCCTTCTCAACCATTTCTTGGCTTCAAACTCCCATATCTCGCGAACGGATTGACCTAACCCAAAAATTCCTATTGCATCTGAAAGTAGAAACTCGCCCGATTACAAAGGTATGTGTATTTTTTCCCTAGGCCATTCTTGTTAAGCGTTTGGAGCAGCAGAATTGCGAAAAATTTTTTGCCCTCTCAACCATTTCTTGGCTTCAAACTCCCATATCTAGCGAACGGATTGACCAAACACAAAAATTCCTGCTGCTTCTGAAAGTAGAAACTAGCCCGATTACAACGGTATGTGTATTTTCTCCCTAGGCCATTCTGGTTAAGCGTTTGGTGCAGCAGAATTGCGAAAAATTTTTTGCCTTCTCAACCATTTCTTGGCTTCAAACTCCCATATCTCGCGAACGGATTGACCTCACCCAAAAATTCCTATTGCATCTGAAAGTAGAAACTAGCCCGATTACAACGGTATTTGTATTTTCTGCCTAGGCCATTCTGGTTAAGCGTTTGGAGCAGCAGAATTGCGAAAAATTTTTTGCCTTCTCAACCATTTCTTGGCTTCAAACTCCCATATCTCGCGAACGGATTGACCTAACCCAAAAATTCCTATTGCATCTGAAAGTAGAAACTCGCCCGATTACAACGGTGTGTGTATTTTTTCCCTAAGCCATTCTGGTTAAGCGTTTGGAGCAGCAGAATTGCGAAAAATTTTTTGCCTTCTCAACCATTTCTTGGCCCAAACTCCCATATCTCGCGAACGGATCGACCTAACCCAAAAATTCCAATTGCATCTGAAAGTAGAAACTCGCCCGATTACAACGGTATGTGAATTTTTTCCCTAGGCCATTCTGGTTAAGCGTTTGGAGCAGCAGAATTGCGAAAAATTTGTTTCCTTCTCAACCATTTCTTAGTTTCAAAGTCCCATATCTCGCGAATGGATTGACCAAACCCACAAATTCCTGCTGCGTCTGAAAGTAGAAACTAGCCCGATTACAACGGTATGTGTATTTTCTCCCTAGGCCATTCTGGTTAAGCGTTTGGAGCAGCAGAATTGCGAAAAATTTTTTGCCTTCTCAACCATTTCTTGGCTTCAAACTCCCATACCTCGCGAACGGATTGACCTCACCCAAAAATTCCTATTGCATCTGAAAGTAGAAACTAGCCCGATTACAACGGTATGTGTATTTTCTCCCTAGGCCATTCTGATTAAGCGTTTGGAGCAGCAGAATTGCGAAAAATTTTTTGCCTTCTCAACCATTTCTTGGCTTCAAACTCCCATATCTCGCGAACGGATTGACCTCACCCAAAAATTCCTATTGCATCTGAAAGTAGAAACTCGCCCGATTACAACGGTATGTGTATTTTTTCCCTAGGCCATTCTTGTTAAGCGTTTGGAGCAGCAGAATTGCGAAAAATTTTTTGCCTTCTCAACCATTTCTTGGCTTCAAACTCCAATATCTTTGCGAACGGATTGACCTAACCCAAAAATTCCTATTGCATCTGAAAGTAGAAACTCGCCCGATTACAGCGGTATGTGTATTTTTTCCCTAGGCCATTCTGGTTAAGCGTTTGGAGCAGCAGAATTGCGAAAAATTTTCTGCTTACTCAACCATTTCTTGGCTTCAAACTCCCATATCTCGCGAACGGATTGTCCTAACCCAAAAATTCCTGTTGCGTCTGAAAGTAGAAACTCGCCCGATTACAACGGTTTGTGTATTTTTTCCCTAGGCCATTCTGGTTAAGCGTTTGGAGCAGCAGAATTGCGAAAAATTTTTTGCCTTCTCAACCATTTCTTGGCTTCAAACTCCCATATCTCGTGAACGGATTGACCTAACCCAAAAATTCCTATTGCATCTGAAAGTAGAAACTCGCCCGATTACAACGGTGTTTGTATTTTTTCCCTAGGCCATTCTGGTTAAGCGTTTGGAGCAGCAGAATTGCGAAAAATTTTTTGCCTTCTCAACCATTTCTTGGCTTCAAACTCCCATATCTCGCGAACGGATTGACCCATCCCAAAAAGTCCTATTGCATCTGAAAGTAGAAACTAGCCCGATTACAGCGGTATGTGTATTTTCTCCCTAGGCCATTCTGGTTAAGCGTTTGGAGCAGCAGAATTGCGAAAAATTTTTTGCCCTCTCAACCATTTCTTGGCTTCAAACTCCCATATCTAGCGAACGGATTGACCTAACCCAAAAATTCCTATTGCATCTGAAAGTAGAAACTCGCCCGATTACAGCGGTATGTGTATTTTTTCCCTAGGCCTTTCTGGTTAAGCGTTTGGAGCAGCAGAATTGCGAAAAATTTGTGGTCTTCTCAACCATTTCTTAGCTTCAAACTCCCATATCTCGCGAACGGATTGACCTAACCCAAAAATTCCTATTGCATCTGAAAGTAGAAACTCGTCCGATTAAAGCGGTATGTGTATTTTTTCCCTAGGCCATTCTGGTTAAGCGTTTGGAGCAGCAGAATTGCGAAAAATTTTTTGCCTTCTCAACCATTTCTTGGCTTCAAACTCCCATATCTCGCGAACGGATTGACCTAACCCAAAAATTCCTATTGCATCTGAAAGTAGAAACTCGCCCGATTACAAAGGTATGTGTATTTTTTCCCTAGGCCATTCTTGTTAAGCGTTTGGAGCAGCAGAATTGCGAAAAATTTTTTGCCCTCTCAACCATTTCTTGGCTTCAAACTCCCATATCTAGCGAACGGATTGACCAAACACAAAAATTCCTGCTGCTTCTGAAAGTAGAAACTAGCCCGATTACAACGGTATGTGTATTTTCTCCCTAGGCCATTCTGGTTAAGCGTTTGGTGCAGCAGAATTGCGAAAAATTTTTTGCCTTCTCAACCATTTCTTGGCTTCAAACTCCCATATCTCGCGAACGGATTGACCTCACCCAAAAATTCCTATTGCATCTGAAAGTAGAAACTAGCCCGATTACAACGGTATTTGTATTTTCTGCCTAGGCCATTCTGGTTAAGCGTTTGGAGCAGCAGAATTGCGAAAAATTTTTTGCCTTCTCAACCATTTCTTGGCTTCAAACTCCCATATCTCGCGAACGGATTGACCTAACCCAAAAATTCCTATTGCATCTGAAAGTAGAAACTCGCCCGATTACAACGGTGTGTGTATTTTTTCCCTTAGCCATTCTGGTTAAGCGTTTGGAGCAGCAGAATTGCGAAAAATTTTTTGCCTTCTCAACCATTTCTTGGCCCAAACTCCCATATCTCGCGAACGGATCGACCTAACCCAAAAATTCCAATTGCATCTGAAAGTAGAAACTCGCCCGATTACAACGGTATGTGAATTTTTTCCCTAGGCCTTTCTGGTTAAGCGTTTGGAGCAGCAGAATTGCGAAAAATTTGTTGCCTTCTCAACCATTTCTTAGTTTCAAAGTCCCATATCTCGCGAATGGATTGACCAAACCCACAAATTCCTGCTGCGTCTGAAAGTAGAAACTAGCCCGATTACAACGGTATGTGTATTTTCTCCCTAGGCCATTCTGGTTAAGCGTTTGGAGCAGCAGAATTGCGAAAAATTTTTTGCCTTCTCAACCATTTCTTGGCTTCAAACTCCCATACCTCGCGAACGGATTGACCTCACCCAAAAATTCCTATTGCATCTGAAAGTAGAAACTCGCCCGATTACAACGGTATGTGTATTTTTTCCCTAGGCCATTCTTGTTAAGCGTTTGGAGCAGCAGAATTGCGAAAAATTTTTTGCCTTCTCAACCATTTCTTGGCTTCAAACTCCAATATCTTTGCGAACGGATTGACCTAACCCAAAAATTCCTATTGCATCTGAAAGTAGAAACTCGCCCGATTACAGCGGTATGTGTATTTTTTCCCTAGGCCATTCTGGTTAAGCGTTTGGAGCAGCAGAATTGCGAAAAATTTTCTGCTTACTCAACCATTTCTTGGCTTCAAACTCCCATATCTCGCGAACGGATTGTCCTAACCCAAAAATTCCTGTTGCGTCTGAAAGTAGAAACTCGCCCGATTACAGCGGTATGTGTATTTTTTCCCTAGGCCATTCTGGTTAAGCGTTTGGAGCAGAAGAATTGCGAAAAATTTTTTGCCTTCTCATCCATTTCTTGGCTTCAAACTCCAATATCTTTGCGAATGGATTGACCTAACCCAAAAATTCCTATTGCATCTGAAAGTAGAAACTCGCCCGATTACAGCGGTATGTGTATTTTCTCCCTAGGCCATTCTGGTTAAGCGTTTGGAGCAGCAGAATTGCGAAAAATTTTTTGCCCTCTCAACCATTTCTTGGCTTCAAACTCCCATATCTAGCGAACGGATTGACCTAACCCAAAAATTCCTATTGCATCTGAAAGTAGAAACTCGCCCGATTACAACGGTGTGTGTATTTTTTCCTTAGGCCATTCTGGTTAAGCGTTTGGAGCAGCAGAATTGCGAAAACTTTTTGCCTTCTCAACCATTTCTTGGCTTCAAACTCCCATATCTCGCGAATGGATTGACCTAACCCAAAAATTCCTATTGCATCTGAAAGTAGAAACTCGCCCGATTACAGCGGTATGTGTATTTTTTCCCTAGGCCTTTCTGGTTAAGCGTTTGGAGCAGCAGAATTGCGAAAAATTTGTGGTCTTCTCAACCATTTCTTAGCTTCAAACTCCCGTATCTCGCGAATGGATTGACCTAACCCAAAAATTCCTGTTGCATCTGAAAGTAGAAACTCGCCCGATTACAACGGTATGTGTATTTTTTCCCTAGGCCATTCTGGTTAAGCGTTTGGAGCAGAAGAATTGCGAAAAATTTTTTGCCTTCTCAACCATTTCTTGGCTTCAAACTCCCATATCTCGCGAACGGATTGACCTAACCCAAAAATTCCTATTGCATCTGAAAGTAGAAACTCGCCCGATTACAACGGTATGTGTATTTTTTCCCTAGGCCATTCTTGTTAAGCGTTTGGAGCAGCAGAATGGCGAAAAATTTTTTGCCTTCTCAACCATTTCTTGGCTTCAAACTCCAATATCTTTGCGAACGGATTGACCTAACCCAAAAATTCCTATTGCATCTGAAAGTAGAAACTCGCCTGATTACAGCGGTATGTGTATTTTTTCCCTAGGCCATTCTGGTTAAGCGTTTGGAGCAGCAGAATTGCGAAAAATTTGTTGTCTTCTCAACCATTTCTTAGGTTCAAACTCCCATATCTCGCGAACGGAATGACCTAACCCAAAAATTCCTGTTGCATCTGAAAGTAGAAACTCGCCCGATTACAACGGTATGTGTATTTTCTCCCTAGCCCATTCTTGTTAAGCGTTTGGTTCAACAGAATTGCGAAAAATTTGTTGTCTTCTCAAACATTTCTTAGCTTCAAACTCCCATGTCTCGCGAACGGATTGACCTAACCCAAAAATTCCTGTTGCATCTCAAAGTAGAAACTGGCCCGATTACAAAGGTATGTGTATTTTTTCCCTAGGCCATTCTGTTTAAGCGTTTGGAGCAGAAGAATTGCGAAAAATTTTTTGCCTTCTCAACCATTTCTTGGCTTCAAACTCCCATATCTCGCGAACGGATAGACCTAACCCAAAAATTCCTGTTGCGTCTGAAAGTAGAAACTCGCCCGATTACAACGGTATGTGTATTTTTTGCCTAGGCCATTCTGGTTAAGCGTTTGGAGCAGCAGAAGTGCGAAAAATTTGTTGTCTTCTCAACCATTTCTTAGCTTCAAACTCCCATATCTCGCGAACGGATTGACCTAACCCAAAAATTCCTGTTGCGTCTGAAAGTAGAAACTCGCCCGATTACAACGGTATGTGTATTTTTTGCCTAGGCCATTCTGGTTAAGCGTTTGGAGCAGCAGAAGTGCGAAAAATTTGTTGTCTTCTCAACCATTTCTTAGCTTCAAACTCCCATATCTCGCGAACGGATTGACCTAACCCAAAAATTCCTATTGCATCTGAAAGTCGAATCTCGCCCGATTACAACGGTATGTGTATTTTTTCCCTAGGCCATTCTGGTTAAGCGTTTGGAGCAGCAGAAGTGCGAAAAATTTGTGGTCTTCTCAACCATTTCTTAGCTTCAAACTCCCATATCTCGCGAATGGATTGACCTAACCCAAAAATTCCAGTTGCATCTGAAAGTAGAAACTCGCCCGATTACAACGGTATGTGTATTTTTTCCCTAGGCCATTCTGTTTAAGCGTTTGGAGCAGAAGAATTGCGAAAAATTTTTTGCCTTCTCAACCATTTCTTGGCTTCAAACTCCCATATCTCGCGAACGGTTTGACCTAACCCAAAAATTCCTATTGCATCTGAAAGTAGAAACTCGTCCGATTACAGCGGTATGTGTATTTTTTCCCTAGGCCATTCTGGTTAAGCGTTTGGAGCAGCAGAATTGCGAAAAATTTTTTGCCTTCTCAACCATTTCTTGGCTTCAAACTCCCATATCTCGCGAACGGATTGACCTAACCCAAAAATTCCTATTGCATCTGAAAGTAGAAACTCGCCCGATTACAACGGTATGTGTATTTTTTCCCTAGGCCATTCTTGTTAAGCGTTTGGCGCAGCAGAATTGCGAAAAATTTTTTGCCTTCTCAACCATTTCTTGGCTTCAAACTCCAATATCTTTGCGAACGGATTGACCTAACCCAAAAATTCCTATTGCATCTGAAAGTAGAAACTCGCCCGATTACAACGGTATGTGTATTTTTTCCCTAGGCCATTCTGGTTAAGCGTTTGGAGCAGCAGAAGTGCGAAAAATTTGTGGTCTTCTCAACCATTTCTTAGCTTCAAACTCCCATATCTCGCGAATGGATTGACCTAACCCAAAAATTCCTGTTGCATCTGAAAGTAGAAACTCGCCCGATTACAACGGTATGTGTATTTTTTCCCTAGGCCATTCTGGTTAAGCGTTTGGAGCAGCAGAAGTGCGAAAAATTTGTGGTCTTCTCAACCATTTCTTGGCTTCAAACTCCAATATCTTTGCGAACGGATTGACCTAACCCAAAAATTCCTATTGCATCTGAAAGTAGAAACTCGCCCGATTACAGCGGTATGTGTATTTTTTCCCTAGGCCATTCTGGTTAAGCGTTTGGAGCAGCAGAATTGCGAAACACTTTGTGCCTTCTCAACCATTTCTTGGCTTCAAACTCCCATATCTCGCGAACGGATTGACCAAACACGAAAATTCCTGCTGCTTCTGAAAGTAGAAACTCGCCCGATTACAACGGTATGTGAATTTTTTCCCTAGGCCATTCTGGTTAAGCGTTTGGAGCAGCAGAATTGCGAAAAATTTGTTGCCTTCTCAACCATTTCTTAGTTTCAAAGTCCCATATCTCGCGAATGGATTGACCAAACCCACAAATTCCTGCTGCGTCTGAAAGTAGAAACTAGCCCGATTACAACGGTATGTGTATTTTCTCCCTAGGCCATTCTGGTTAAGCGTTTGGAGCAGCAGAATTGCGAAAAATTTTTTGCCTTCTCAACCATTTCTTGGCTTCAAACTCCCATACCTCGCGAACGGATTGACCTCACCCAAAAATTCCTATTGCATCTGAAAGTAGAAACTAGCCCGATTACAACGGTATGTGTATTTTCTCCCTAGGCCATTCTGATTAAGCGTTTGGAGCAGCAGAATTGCGAAAAATTTTTTGCCTTCTCAACCATTTCTTGGCTTCAAACTCCCATATCTCGCGAACGGATTGACCTCACCCAAAAAATCCTATTGCATCTGAAAGTAGAAACTCGCCCGATTACAACGGTATGTGTATTTTTTCCCTAGGCCATTCTGGTTAAGCGTTTGGAGCAGCAGAAGTGCGAAAAATTTGTGGTCTTCTCAACCATTTCTTGGCTTCAAACTCCAATATCTTTGCGAACGGATTGACCTAACCCAAAAATTCCTATTGCATCTGAAAGTAGAAACTCGCCCGATTACAGCGGTATGTGTATTTTTTCCCTAGGCCATTCTGGTTAAGCGTTTGGAGCAGCAGAATTGCGAAACACTTTGTGCCTTCTCAACCATTTCTTAGTTTCAAAGTCCCATATCTCGCGAATGGATTGACCAAACCCACAAATTCCTGCTGCGTCTGAAAGTAGAAACTAGCCCGATTACAACGGTATGTGTATTTTCTCCCTAGGCCATTCTGGTTAAGCGTTTGGAGCAGCAGAATTGCGAAAAATTTTTTGCCTTCTCAACCATTTCTTGGCTTCAAACTCCAATATCTTTGCGAACGGATTGACCTAACCCAAAAATTCCTATTGCATCTGAAAGTAGAAACTCGCCCGATTACAACGGTATGTGTATTTTTTCCCTAGGCCATTCTGGTTAAGCGTTTGGAGCAGCAGAATTGCGAAAAATTTTTTGCCTTCTCAACCATTTCTTGGCTTCAAACTCCCATACCTCGCGAACGGATTGACCTCACCCAAAAATTCCTATTGCATCTGAAAGTAGAAACTAGCCCGATTACAACGGTATGTGTATTTTCGCCCTAGGCCATTCTGATTAAGCGTTTGGAGCAGCAGAATTGCGAAAAATTTTTTGCCTTCTCAACCATTTCTTGGCTTCAAACTCCCATATCTTGCGAACGGATTGACCTCACCCAAAAAATCCTATTGCATCTGAAAGTAGAAACTCGCCCGATTACAACGGTATGTGTATTTTTTCCCTAGGCCATTCTTGTTAAGCGTTTGGAGCAGCAGAATTGCGAAAAATTTTTTGCCTTCTCAACCATTTCTTGGCTTCAAACTCCAATATCTTTGCGAACGGATTGACCTAACCCAAAAATTCCTATTGCATCTGAAAGTAGAAACTCGCCCGATTACAGCGGTATGTGTATTTTCTCCCTAGGCCATTCTGGTTAAGCGTTTGGAGCAGCAGAAGTGCGAAAAATTTGTGGTCTTCTCAACCATTTCTTAGCTTCAAACTCCCATATCTCGCGAATGGATTGACCTAACCCAAAAATTCCTGTTGCATCTGAAAGTAGAAACTCGCCCGATTACAACGGTATGTGTATTTTTTCCCTAGGCCATTCTGGTTAAGCGTTTGGAGCAGAAGAATTGCGAAAAATTTTTTGCCTTCTCAACCATTTCTTGGCTTCAAACTCCCATATCTCGCGAACGGATTGACCTAACCCAAAAATTCCTATTGCATCTGAAAGTAGAAACTCGTCCGATTACAGCGGTATGTGTATTTTTTCCCTAGGCCATTCTGGTTAAGCGTTTGGAGCAGCAGAATTGCGAAAAATTTTTTGCCTTCTCAACCATTTCTCGGCTTCAAACTCCCATATCTCGCGAACGGATTGACCTAACCCAAAAATTCCTATTGCATCTGAAAGTAGAAACTCGCCCGATTACAGCGGTATGTGTATTTTTTCCCTAGGCCATTCTGGTTAAGCGTTTGGAGCAGCAGAATTGCGAAAAATTTTCTGCTTACTCAACCATTTCTTGGCTTCAAACTCCCATATCTCGCGAACGGATTGTCCTAACCCAAAAATTCCTGTTGCGTCTGAAAGTAGAAACTCGCCCGATTACAGCGGTATGTGTATTTTTTCCCTAGGCCATTCTGGTTAAGCGTTTGGAGCAGCAGAATTGCGAAAAATTTTTTGCCTTCTCAACCATTTCTTGGCTTCAAACTCCCATATCTCGCGAACGGATTGACCAAACAAAAAAATTCCTGCTGCTTCTGAAAGTAGAAACTCGCCCGATTACAACGGTATGTGAATTTTTTCCCTAGGCCATTCTGGTTAAGCGTTTGGAGCAGCAGAATTGCGAAAAATTTGTTGCCTTCTCAACCATTTCTTAGTTTCAAAGTACCATATCTCGCGAATGGATTGACCTCACCCAAAAAATCCTATTGCATCTGAAAGTAGAAACTCGCCCGATTACAACGGTATGTGTATTTTTTCCCTAGGCCATTCTTGTTAAGCGTTTGGAGCAGCAGAATTGCGAAAAATTTTTTGCCTTCTCAACCATTTCTTGGCTTCAAACTCCAATATCTTTGCGAACGGATTGACCTAACCCAAAAATTCCTATTGCATCTGAAAGTAGAAACTCGCCCGATTACAGCGGTATGTGTATTTTCTCCCTAGGCCATTCTGGTTAAGCGTTTGGAGCAGCAGAAGTGCGAAAAATTTGTGGTCTTCTCAACCATTTCTTAGCTTCAAACTCCCATATCTCGCGAATGGATTGACCTAACCCAAAAATTCCTGTTGCATCTGAAAGTAGAAACTCGCCCGATTACAACGGTATGTGTATTTTTTCCCTAGGCCATTCTGGTTAAGCGTTTGGAGCAGAAGAATTGCGAAAAATTTTTTGCCTTCTCAACCATTTCTTGGCTTCAAACTCCCATATCTCGCGAACGGATTGACCTAACCCAAAAATTCCTATTGCATCTGAAAGTAGAAACTCGTCCGATTACAGCGGTATGTGTATTTTTTCCCTAGGCCATTCTGGTTAAGCGTTTGGAGCAGCAGAATTGCGAAAAATTTTTTGCCTTCTCAACCATTTCTCGGCTTCAAACTCCCATATCTCGCGAACGGATTGACCTAACCCAAAAATTCCTATTGCATCTGAAAGTAGAAACTCGCCCGATTACAGCGGTATGTGTATTTTTTCCCTAGGCCATTCTGGTTAAGCGTTTGGAGCAGCAGAATTGCGAAAAATTTTCTGCTTACTCAACCATTTCTTGGCTTCAAACTCCCATATCTCGCGAACGGATTGTCCTAACCCAAAAATTCCTGTTGCGTCTGAAAGTAGAAACTCGCCCGATTACAGCGGTATGTGTATTTTTTCCCTAGGCCATTCTGGTTAAGCGTTTGGAGCAGCAGAATTGCGAAAAATTTTTTGCCTTCTCAACCATTTCTTGGCTTCAAACTCCCATATCTCGCGAACGGATTGACCAAACAAAAAAATTCCTGCTGCTTCTGAAAGTAGAAACTCGCCCGATTACAACGGTATGTGAATTTTTTCCCTAGGCCATTCTGGTTAAGCGTTTGGAGCAGCAGAATTGCGAAAAATTTGTTGCCTTCTCAACCATTTCTTAGTTTCAAAGTACCATATCTCGCGAATGGATTGACCAAACCCACAAATTCCTGCTGCGTCTGAAAGTAGAAACTAGCCCGATTACAACGGTATGTGTATTTTCTCCCTAGGCCATTCTGGTTAAGCGTTTGGAGCAGCAGAATTGCGAAAAATTTTTTGCCTTCTCAACCATTTCTTGGCTTCAAACTCCCATACCTCGCGAACGGATTGACCTCACCCAAAAATTCCAATTGCATCTGAAAGTAGAAACTAGCCCGATTACAACGGTATGTGTATTTTCTCCCTAGGCCATTCTGATTAAGCGTTTGGAGCAGCAGAATTGCGAAAAATTTATTGCCTTCTCAACCATTTCTTGGCTTCAAACTCCCATATCTCGCGAACGGATTGACCTCACCAAAAAATTCCTATTGCATCTGAAAGTAGAAACTCGCCCGATTACAACGGTATGTGTATTTTTTCCCTAGGCCATTCTTGTTAAGCGTTTGGAGCAGCAGAATTGTGAAAAATTTTTTGCCTTCTCAACCATTTCTTGGCTTCAAACTCCCATATCTCGCGAACGGATTGACCTAACCCAAAAATTCCTATTGCACCTGAAAGTAGAAACTCGCCCGATTACAGCGGTATGTGTATTTTTTCCCTAGGCCATTCTGATTAAGCGTTTGGAGCAGCAGAATTGCGAAAAATTTTCTGCTTACTCAACCATTTCTTGGCTTCAAACTCCCACATCTCGCGAACGGATTGTCCTAACCCAAAAATTCCTGTTGCGTCTGAAAGTAGAAACTCGCCCGATTACAGCGGTATGTGTATTTTTTCCCTAGGCCATTCTGGTTAAGCGTTTGGAGCAGAAGAATTGCGAAAAATTTTTTGCCTTCTCATCCATTTCTTGGCTTCAAACTCCAATATCTTTGCGAACGGATTGACCTAACCCAAAAATTCCTATTGCATCTGAAAGTAGAAACTCGCCCGATTACAGCGGTATGTGTATTTTCTCCCTAGGCCATTCTGGTTAAGCGTTTGGAGCAGCAGAAGTGCGAAAAATTTGTGGTCTTCTCAACCATTTCTTAGCTTCAAACTCCCATATCTCGCGAATGGATTGACCTAACCCAAAAATTCCTGTTGCATCTGAAAGTAGAAACTCGCCCGATTACAACGGTATGTGTATTTTTTCCCTAGGCCATTCTGGTTAAGCGTTTGGAGCAGAAGAATTGCGAAAAATTTTTTGCCTTCTCAACCATTTCTTGGCTTCAAACTCCCACATCTCGCGAACGGATTGACCTAACCCAAAAATTCCTATTGCATCTGAAAGTAGAAACTCGCCCGATTACAGCGGTATGTGTATTTTTTCCCTAGGCCATTCTTGTTAAGCGTTTGGAGCAGCAGAATTGCGAAAAATTTTCTGCTTACTCAACCATTTCTTGGCTTCAAACTCCCATATCTCGCGAACGGATTGTCCTAACCCAAAAATTCCTGTTGCGTCTGAAAGTAGAAACTCGCCCGATTACAGCGGTATGTGTATTTTTTCCCTAGGCCATTCTGGTTAAGCGTTTGGAGCAGCAGAATTGCGAAAAATTTTTTGCCTTCTCAACCATTTCTTGGCTTCAAACTCCCATATCTCGCGAACGGATTGACCAAACACAAAAATTCCTGCTGCTTCTGAAAGTAGAAACTCGCCCGATTACAACGGTATGTGAATTTTTTCCCTAGGCCATTCTGGTTAAGCGTTTGGAGCAGCAGAATTGCGAAAAATTTGTTGCCTTCTCAACCATTTCTTAGTTTCAAAGTACCATATCTCGCGAATGGATTGACCAAACCCACAAATTCCTGCTGCGTCTGAAAGTAGAAACTAGCCCGATTACAACGGTATGTGTATTTTCTCCCTAGGCCATTCTGGTTAAGCGTTTGGAGCAGCAGAATTGCGAAAAATTTTTTGCCTTCTCAACCATTTCTTGGCTTCAAACTCCCATACCTCGCGAACGGATTGACCTCACCCAAAAATTCCAATTGCATCTGAAAGTAGAAACTAGCCCGATTACAACGGTATGTGTATTTTCTCCCTAGGCCATTCTGATTAAGCGTTTGGAGCAGCAGAATTGCGAAAAATTTTTTGCCTTCTCAACCATTTCTTGGCTTCAAACTCCCATATCTCGCGAACGGATTGACCTCACCCAAAAATTCCTATTGCATCTGAAAGTAGAAACTCGCCCGATTACAACGGTATGTGTATTTTTTCCCTAGGCCATTCTTGTTAAGCGTTTGGAGCAGCAGAATTGCGAAAAATTTTTTGCCTTCTCAACCATTTCTTGGCTTCAAACTCCAATATCTTTGCGAACGGATTGACCTAACCCAAAAATTCCTATTGCATCTGAAAGTAGAAACTCGCCCGATTACAGCGGTATGTGTATTTTTTCCCTAGGCCATTCTGGTTAAGCGTTTGGAGCAGCAGAATTGCGAAAAATTTTCTGCTTACTCAACCATTTCTTGGCTTCAAACTCCCATATCTCGCGAACGGATTGTCCTAACCCAAAAATTCCTGTTGCGTCTGAAAGTAGAAACTCGCCCGATTACAGCGGTATGTGTATTTTTTCCCTAGGCCATTCTGGTTAAGCGTTTGGAGCAGCAGAATTGCGAAAAATTTTTTGCCTTCTCAACCATTTCTTGGCTTCAAACTCCCATATCTCGCGAACGGATTGACCTAACCCAAAAATTCCTATTGCATCTGAAAGTAGAAACTCGCCCGATTACAACGGTGTGTGTATTTTTTCCCTAGGCCATTCTGGTTAAGCGTTTGGAGCAGAAGAATTGCGAAAAATTTTTTGCCTTCTCAACCATTTCTTGGCTTCAAACTCCCATATCTCGCGAACGGATTGACCTAACCCAAAAATTCCTATTGCATCTGAAAGTAGAAACTCGTCCGATTACAGCGGTATGTGTATTTTTTCCCTAGGCCATTCTGGTTAAGCGTTTGGAGCAGCAGAATTGCGAAAAATTTTTTGCCTTCTCAACCATTTCTTGGCTTCAAACTCCCATATCTCGCGAACGGATTGACCTAACCCAAAAATTCCTATTGCACCTGAAAGTAGAAACTCGCCCGATTACAGCGGTATGTGTATTTTTTCCCTAGGCCATTCTGGTTAAGCGTTTGGAGCAGCAGAATTGCGAAAAATTTTTTGCCTTCTCAACCATTTCTTGGCTTCAAACTCCCATATCTCGCGAACGGATTGACCAAACACAAAAATTCCTGCTGCTTCTGAAAGTAGAAACTCGCCCGATTACAACGGTATGTGAATTTTTTCCCTAGGCCATTCTGGTTAAGCGTTTGGAGCAGCAGAATTGCGAAAAATTTGTTGCCTTCTCAACCATTTCTTAGTTTCAAAGTCCCATATCTCGCGAATGGATTGACCAAACCCACAAATTCCTGCTGCGTCTGAAAGTAGAAACTAGCCCGATTACAACGGTATGTGTATTTTCTCCCTAGGCCATTCTGATTAAGCGTTTGGAGCAGCAGAATTGCGAAAAATTTTTTGCCTTCTCAACCATTTCTTGGCTTCAAACTCCCATATCTCGCGAACGGATTGACCTCACCCAAAAATTCCTATTGCATCTGAAAGTAGAAACTCGCCCGATTACAACGGTATGTGTATTTTTTCCCTAGGCCATTCTTGTTAAGCGTTTGGAGCAGCAGAATTGCGAAAAATTTTTTGCCTTCTCAACCATTTCTTGGCTTCAAACTCCAATATCTTTGCGAACGGATTGACCTAACCCAAAAATTCCTTTTGCATCTGAAAGTAGAAACTCGCCCGATTACAGCGGTATGTGTATTTTTTCCCTAGGCCATTCTGGTTAAGCGTTTGGAGCAGCAGAATTGCGAAAAATTTTCTGCTTACTCAACCATTTCTTGGCTTCAAACTCCCATATCTCGCGAACGGATTGTCCTAACCCAAAAATTCCTGTTGCGTCTGAAAGTAGAAACTCGCCCGATTACAGCGGTATGTGTATTTTTTCCCTAGGCCATTCTGGTTAAGCGTTTGGAGCAGCAGAATTGCGAAAAATTTTTTGCCTTCTCAACCATTTCTTGGCTTCAAACTCCCATATCTCGCGAACGGATTGACCTAACCCAAAAATTCCTATTGCATCTGAAAGTAGAAACTCGCCCGATTACAACGGTGTGTGTATTTTTTCCCTAGGCCACTCTGGTTAAGCGTTTGGAGCAGCAGAATTGCGAAAAATTTTTGGCCTTCTCAACCATTTCTTGGCTTCAAACTCCCATATCTCGCGAACGGATTGACCTAACCCAAAAATTCCTATTGCATCTGAAAGTAGAAACTCGCCCGATTACAGCGGTATGTGTATTTTTTCCCTAGGCAATTCTGGTTAAGCGTTTGGAGCAGCAGAATTGCGAAAAATTTTTTGCCTTCTCAACCATTTCTTGGCTTCAAACTCCCATATCTCGCGAACGGATTGACCAAACACAAAAATTCCTGCTGCTTCTGAAAGTAGAAACTCGCCCGATTACAACGGTATGTGAATTTTTTCCCTAGGCCATTCTGGTTAAGCGTTTGGAGCAGCAGAATTGCGAAAAATTTGTTGCCTTCTCAACCATTTCTTAGTTTCAAAGTCCCATATCTCGCGAATGGATTGACCAAACCCACAAATTCCTGCTGCGTCTGAAAGTAGAAACTAGCCCGATTACAACGGTATGTGTATTTTCTCCCTAGGCCATTCTGGTTAAGCGTTTGGAGCAGCAGAATTGCGAAAAATTTTTTGCCTTCTCAACCATTTCTTGGCTTCAAACTCCCATACCTCGCGAACGGATTGACCTCACCCAAAAATTCCTATTGCATCTGAAAGTAGAAACTAGCCCGATTACAACGGTATGTGTATTTTCTCCCTAGGCCATTCTGATTAAGCGTTTGGAGCAGCAGAATTGCGAAAAATTTTTTGCCTTCTCAACCATTTCTTGGCTTCAAACTCCCATATCTCGCGAACGGATTGACCTCACCCAAAAATTCCTATTGCATCTGAAAGTAGAAACTCGCCCGATTACAACGGTATGTGTATTTTTTCCCTAGGCCATTCTTGTTAAGCGTTTGGAGCAGCAGAATTGCGAAAAATTTTTTGCCTTCTCAACCATTTCTTGGCTTCAAACTCCAATATCTTTGCGAACGGATTGACCTAACCCAAAAATTCCTATTGCATCTGAAAGTAGAAACTCGCCCGATTACAGCGGTATGTGTATTTTTTCCCTAGGCCATTCTGGTTAAGCGTTTGGAGCAGCAGAATTGCGAAAAATTTTTTGCCTTCTCAACCATTTCTTGACTTCAAACTCCCATATCTCGCGAACGGATTGACTTAACCCAAAAATTCCAATTGCATCTGAAAGTAGAAACTCGCCCGATTACAGCGGTATGTGTATTTTTTCCCTAGGCCATTCTTGTTAAGCGTTTGGAGCAGCAGAATTGCGAAAAATTTTCTGCTTACTCAACCATTTCTTGGCTTCAAACTCCCATATCTCGCGAACGGATTGTCCTAACCCAAAAATTCCTGTTGCGTCTGAAAGTAGAAACTCGCCCGATTACAGCGGTATGTGTATTTTTTCCCTAGGCCATTCTGGTTAAGCGTTTGGAGCAGCAGAATTGCGAAAAATTTTTTGCCTTCTCAACCATTTCTTGGCTTCAAACTCCCATACCTCGCGAACGGATTGACCTCACCCAAAAATTCCTATTGCATCTGAAAGTAGAAACTAGCCCGATTACAACGGTATGTGTATTTTCTCCCTAGGCCATTCTGATTAAGCGTTTGGAGCAGCAGAATTGCGAAAAATTTTTTGCCTTCTCAACCATTTCTTGGCTTCAAACTCCCATATCTCGCGAACGGATTGACCTCACCCAAAAATTCCTATTGCATCTGAAAGTAGAAACTCGCCCGATTACAACGGTATGTGTATTTTTTCCCTAGGCCATTCTTGTTAAGCGTTTGGAGCAGCAGAATTGCGAAAAATTTTTTGCCTTCTCAACCATTTCTTGGCTTCAAACTCCAATATCTTTGCGAACGGATTGACCTAACCCAAAAATTCCTATTGCATCTGAAAGTAGAAACTCGCCCGATTACAGCGGTATGTGTATTTTTTCCCTAGGCCATTCTGGTTAAGCGTTTGGAGCAGCAGAATTGCGAAAAATTTTCTGCTTACTCAACCATTTCTTGGCTTCAAACTCCCATATCTCGCGAACGGATTGTCCTAACCCAAAAATTCCTGTTGCGTCTGAAAGTAGAAACTCGCCCGATTACAGCGGTATGTGTATTTTTTCCCTAGGCCATTCTGGTTAAGCGTTTGGAGCAGCAGAATTGCGAAAAATTTTTTGCCTTCTCAACCATTTCTTGGCTTCAAACTCCCATATCTCGCGAACGGATTGACCTAACCCAAAAATTCCTATTGCATCTGAAAGTAGAAACTCGCCCGATTACAACGGTGTGTGTATTTTTTCCCTAGGCCACTCTGGTTAAGCGTTTGGAGCAGCAGAATTGCGAAAAATTTTTTGCCTTCTCAACCATTTCTTGGCTTCAAACTCCCATATCTCGCGAACGGATTGACCTAACCCAAAAATTCCTATTGCATCTGAAAGTAGAAACTCGCCCGATTACAGCGGTATGTGTATTTTTTCCCTAGGCAATTCTTGTTAAGCGTTTGGAGCAGCAGAATTGCGAAAAATTTTTTGCCTTCTCAACCATTTCTTGGCTTCAAACTCCCATATCTCGCGAACGGATTGACCTAACCCAAAAATTCCTATTGCATCTGAAAGTAGAAACTCGCCCGATCACAACGGTGTGTGTATTTTTTCCCTAGGCCATTCTGGTTAAGCGTTTGGAGCAGCAGAATTGCGAAAAATTTTTTGCCTTCTCAACCATTTCTTGGCTTCAAACTCCCATATCTCGCGAACGGATTGACCTATCCCAAAAAGTCCTATTGCATCTCAAAGTAGAAACTAGCCCGATTACAGCGGTATATGTATTTTCTCCCTAGGCCATTCTGGTTAAGCGTTTGGAGCAGCAGAATTGCGAAAAATTTTTTGCCCTCTCAACCATTTCTTAGCTTCAAACTCCAATATCTCGCGAACGGATTGACCTAAACCAAAAATTCCTGTTGCATCTGAAAGTAGAAACCCGCCCGATTACAGCGGTATTTGTATTTTTTCCCTAGGCGATTCTGGTTAAGCGTTTGAAGCAGCAGAATTACGAAAAATTTTTTGCCTTCTCAACCATTTCTTGGCTTCAAACTCCCATATCTCGCGAACGGATTGACCTAACCCAAAAATTCCTGTTGCGTCTGAAAGTAGAAACTCGCCCGATTACAACGGTATGTGTATTTTTTGCCTAGGCCATTCTGGTTAAGCGTTTGGAGCAGCAGAATTGCGAAAAATTTTTTGCCCTCTCAACCATTTCTTGGCTTCAAACTCCCATATCTCGCGAACGGATTGACCTAACCCAAAAATTCCTATTGCGTCTGAAAGTAGAAACTCGCCCGATTACAACGGTATGTGTATTTTTTCCCTAGGCCATTCTGGTTAAGCGTTTGGAGCAGCAGAATTGCGAAAAATTTTTTGCCTTCTCAACCATTTCTTGGCTCAAACTCCCATATCTCGCGATCGGATTGACCTAACCCAAAAATTCCAATTGCATCTGAAAGTAGAAACTCGCCCGATTACAACCGTATGTGTATTTTTTCCCTAGGCCATTCTGGTTATGCGTTTGGAGCAGCAGAATTGCGAGAAATTTGTTGTCTTCTCAACCATTTCTTTGCTTCAAACTCCCACATCTCGCGAACGGATTGACCTAACCCAAAAATTCCTGTTGCATCTGAAAGTAGAAACTCGCCCGATTACAACGGTATGTGTATTTTTTCCCTAGCCCATTCTGGTCAAGCGTTTGGAGCAGCAGAATTGCGAAAAATTTGTTGTCTTCTCAACCATTTCTTAGCTTCAGACTCCCTTATCTCGCGAACGGATTGGCCTAACCCAAAAATTCCTATTGCATCTGAAAGTAGAAACTCGCCCGATTACAACGGTGTGTGTATTTTTTCCCTAGGCCATTCTGGTTAAGCGTTTGGAGCAGCAGAATTGCGAAAAATTTTTTGCCTTCTCAACCATTTCTTGGCTTCAAACTCCCATATCTCGCGAACGGATTGACCTAACCCAAAAAGTCCGATTGCATCTGAAAGTAGAACCTAGCCCGATTACAACGGTATGTGTATTTTTTCCCTAGGCCATTCTGGTTAAGCGTTTGGAGCAGCAGAATTGAGAAAAATTTTTTGCCTTCTCAACCATTTCTTGGCTTCAAACTCCCATATCTCGCGAACGGATTGACCTCACCCAAAAATTCCTATTGCATCTGAAAGTAGAAACTCGCCCGATTACAACGGTATGTGTATTTTTTCCCTAGGCCATTCTTGTTAAGCGTTTGGAGCAGCAGAATTGCGAAAAATTTTTTGCCTTCTCAACCATTTCTTGGCTTCAAACTCCAATATCTTTGCGAACGGATTGACCTAACCCAAAAATTCCTATTGCATCTGAAAGTAGAAACTCGCCCGATTACAGCGGTATGTGTATTTTTTCCCTAGGCCATTCTGGTTAAGCGTTTGGAGCAGCAGAATTGCGAAAAATTTTCTGCTTACTCAACCATTTCTTGGCTTCAAACTCCCATATCTCGCGAACGGATTGTCCTAACCCAAAAATTCCTGTTGCGTCTGAGAGTAGAAACTCGCCCGATTACAGCGGTATGTGTATTTTTTCCCTAGGCCATTCTGGTTAAGCGTTTGGAGCAGCAGAATTGCGAAAAATTTTTTGCCTTCTCAACCATTTCTTGGCTTCAAACTCCCATACCTCGCGAACGGATTGACCTAACCCAAAAATTCCTATTGCATCTGAAAGTAGAAACTCGCCCGATTACAACGGTGTGTGTATTTTTTCCCTAGGCCACTCTGGTTAAGCGTTTGGAGCAGCAGAATTGCGAAAAATTTTTTGCCTTCTCAACCATTTCTTGGCTTCAAACTCCCATATCTCGCGAACGGATTGACCTAACCCAAAAATTCCTATTGCATCTGAAAGTAGAAACTCGCCCGATTACAGCGGTATGTGTATTTTTTCCCTAGGCAATTCTGGTTAAGCGTTTGGAGCAGCAGAATTGCGAAAAATTTTTTGCCTTCTCAACCATTTCTTGGCTTCAAACTCCCATATCTCGCGAACGGATTGACCAAACACAAAAATTCCTGCTGCTTCTGAAAGTAGAAACTCGCCCGATTACAACGGTATGTGAATTTTTTCCCTAGGCCATTCTGGTTAAGCGTTTGGAGCAGCAGAATTGCGAAAAATTTGTTGCCTTCTCAACCATTTCTTAGTTTCAAAGTCCCATATCTCGCGAATGGATTGACCAAACCCACAAATTCCTGCTGCGTCTGAAAGTAGAAACTAGCCCGATTACAACGGTATGTGTATTTTCTCCCTAGGCCATTCTGGTTAAGCGTTTGGAGCAGCAGAATTGCGAAAAATTTTTTGCCTTCTCAACCATTTCTTGGCTTCAAACTCCCATACCTCGCGAACGGATTGACCTCACCCAAAAATTCCTATTGCATCTGAAAGTAGAAACTAGCCCGATTACAACGGTATGTGTATTTTCTCCCTAGGCCATTCTGATTAAGCGTTTGGAGCAGCAGAATTGCGAAAAATTTTTTGCCTTCTCAACCATTTCTTGGCTTCAAACTCCCATATCTCGCGAACGGATTGACCTCACCCAAAAATTCCTATTGCATCTGAAAGTAGAAACTCGCCCGATTACAACGGTATGTGTATTTTTTCCCTAGGCCATTCTTGTTAAGCGTTTGGAGCAGCAGAATTGCGAAAAATTTTTTGCCTTCTCAACCATTTCTTGGCTTCAAACTCCAATATCTTTGCGAACGGATTGACCTAACCCAAAAATTCCTATTGCATCTGAAAGTAGAAACTCGCCCGATTACAGCGGTATGTGTATTTTTTCCCTAGGCCATTCTGGTTAAGCGTTTGGAGCAGCAGAATTGCGAAAAATTTTCTGCTTACTCAACCATTTCTTGGCTTCAAACTCCCATATCTCGCGAACGGATTGTCCTAACCCAAAAATTCATGTTGCGTCTGAAAGTAGAAACTCGCCCGATTACAGCGGTATGTGTATTTTTTCCCTAGGCCATTCTGGTTAAGCGTTTGGAGCAGCAGAATTGCGAAAAATTTTTTGCCCTCTCAACCATTTCTTAGCTTCAAACTCCAATATCTCGCGAACGGATTGACCTAAACCAAAAATTCCTGTTGCATCTGAAAGTAGAAACCCGCCCGATTACAGCGGTATTTGTATTTTTTCCCTAGGCGATTCTGGTTAAGCGTTTGAAGCAGCAGAATTACGAAAAATTTTTTGCCTTCTCAACCATTTCTTGGCTTCAAACTCCCATATCTCGCGAACGGATTGACCTAACCCAAAAATTCCTGTTGCGTCTGAAAGTAGAAACTCGCCCGATTACAACGGTATGTGTATTTTTTGCCTAGGCCATTCTGGTTAAGCGTTTGGAGCAGCAGAATTGCGAAAAATTTTTTGCCCTCTCAACCATTTCTTGGCTTCAAACTCCCATATCTCGCGAACGGATTGACCTAACCCAAAAATTCCTATTGCGTCTGAAAGTAGAAACTCGCCCGATTACAACGGTATGTGTATTTTTTCCCTAGGCCATTCTGGTTAAGCGTTTGGAGCAGCAGAATTGCGAAAAATTTTTTGCCTTCTCAACCATTTCTTGGCTCAAACTCCCATATCTCGCGATCGGATTGACCTAACCCAAAAATTCCAATTGCATCTGAAAGTAGAAACTCGCCCGATTACAACCGTATGTGTATTTTTTCCCTAGGCCATTCTGGTTATGCGTTTGGAGCAGCAGAATTGCGAAAAATTTGTTGTCTTCTCAACCATTTCTTTGCTTCAAACTCCCACATCTCGCGAACGGATTGACCTAACCCAAAAATTCCTGTTGCATCTGAAAGTAGAAACTCGCCCGATTACAACGGTATGTGTATTTTTTCCCTAGCCCATTCTGGTCAAGCGTTTGGAGCAGCAGAATTGCGAAAAATTTGTTGTCTTCTCAACCATTTCTTAGCTTCAGACTCCCTTATCTCGCGAACGGATTGGCCTAACCCAAAAATTCCTATTGCATCTGAAAGTAGAAACTCGCCCGATTACAACGGTGTGTGTATTTTTTCCCTAGGCCATTCTGGTTAAGCGTTTGGAGCAGCAGAATTGCGAAAAATTTTTTGCCTTCTCAACCATTTCTTGGCTTCAAACTCCCATATCTCGCGAACGGATTGACCTAACCCAAAAAGTCCGATTGCATCTGAAAGTAGAACCTAGCCCGATTACAACGGTATGTGTATTTTTTCCCTAGGCCATTCTGGTTAAGCGTTTGGAGCAGCAGAATTGAGAAAAATTTTTTGCCTTCTCAACCATTTCTTGGCTTCAAACTCCCATATCTCGCGAACGGATTGACCTCACCCAAAAATTCCTATTGCATCTGAAAGTAGAAACTCGCCCGATTACAACGGTATGTGTATTTTTTCCCTAGGCCATTCTTGTTAAGCGTTTGGAGCAGCAGAATTGCGAAAAATTTTTTGCCTTCTCAACCATTTCTTGGCTTCAAACTCCAATATCTTTGCGAACGGATTGACCTAACCCAAAAATTCCTATTGCATCTGAAAGTAGAAACTCGCCCGATTACAGCGGTATGTGTATTTTTTCCCTAGGCCATTCTGGTTAAGCGTTTGGAGCAGCAGAATTGCGAAAAATTTTCTGCTTACTCAACCATTTCTTGGCTTCAAACTCCCATATCTCGCGAACGGATTGTCCTAACCCAAAAATTCCTGTTGCGTCTGAGAGTAGAAACTCGCCCGATTACAGCGGTATGTGTATTTTTTCCCTAGGCCATTCTGGTTAAGCGTTTGGAGCAGCAGAATTGCGAAAAATTTTTTGCCTTCTCAACCATTTCTTGGCTTCAAACTCCCATACCTCGCGAACGGATTGACCTAACCCAAAAATTCCTATTGCATCTGAAAGTAGAAACTCGCCCGATTACAACGGTGTGTGTATTTTTTCCCTAGGCCACTCTGGTTAAGCGTTTGGAGCAGCAGAATTGCGAAAAATTTTTTGCCTTCTCAACCATTTCTTGGCTTCAAACTCCCATATCTCGCGAACGGATTGACCTAACCCAAAAATTCCTATTGCATCTGAAAGTAGAAACTCGCCCGATTACAGCGGTATGTGTATTTTTTCCCTAGGCAATTCTGGTTAAGCGTTTGGAGCAGCAGAATTGCGAAAAATTTTTTGCCTTCTCAACCATTTCTTGGCTTCAAACTCCCATATCTCGCGAACGGATTGACCAAACACAAAAATTCCTGCTGCTTCTGAAAGTAGAAACTCGCCCGATTACAACGGTATGTGAATTTTTTCCCTAGGCCATTCTGGTTAAGCGTTTGGAGCAGCAGAATTGCGAAAAATTTGTTGCCTTCTCAACCATTTCTTAGTTTCAAAGTCCCATATCTCGCGAATGGATTGACCAAACCCACAAATTCCTGCTGCGTCTGAAAGTAGAAACTAGCCCGATTACAACGGTATGTGTATTTTCTCCCTAGGCCATTCTGGTTAAGCGTTTGGAGCAGCAGAATTGCGAAAAATTTTTTGCCTTCTCAACCATTTCTTGGCTTCAAACTCCCATACCTCGCGAACGGATTGACCTCACCCAAAAATTCCTATTGCATCTGAAAGTAGAAACTAGCCCGATTACAACGGTATGTGTATTTTCTCCCTAGGCCATTCTGATTAAGCGTTTGGAGCAGCAGAATTGCGAAAAATTTTTTGCCTTCTCAACCATTTCTTGGCTTCAAACTCCCATATCTCGCGAACGGATTGACCTCACCCAAAAATTCCTATTGCATCTGAAAGTAGAAACTCGCCCAATTACAACGGTATGTGTATTTTTTCCCTAGGCCATTCTTGTTAAGCGTTTGGAGCAGCAGAATTGCGAAAAATTTTTTGCCTTCTCAACCATTTCTTGGCTTCAAACTCCAATATCTTTGCGAACGGATTGACCTAACCCAAAAATTCCTATTGCATCTGAAAGTAGAAACTCGCCCGATTACAGCGGTATGTGTATTTTTTCCCTAGGCCATTCTGGTTAAGCGTTTGGAGCAGCAGAATTGCGAAAAATTTTTTGCCTTCTCAACCATTTCTTGGCTTCAAACTCCCATATCTCGCGAACGGATTGACCTAACCCAAAAATTCCTATTGCATCTGAAAGTAGAAACTCGCCCGATTACAGCGGTATGTGTATTTTTTCCCTAGGCAATTCTGGTTAAGCGTTTGGAGCAACAGAATTGCGAAAAATTTTTTGCCTTCTCAACCATTTCTTGGCTTCAAACTCCCATATCTCGCGAACGGATTGACCTAACCCAAAAATTCCTATTGCATCTGAAAGTAGAAACTAGCCCGATTACAGCGGTATATGTATTTTCTCCCTAGGCCATTCTGGTTAAGCGTTTGGAGCAGCAGAATTGCGAAAAATTTTTTGCCCTCTCAACCATTTCTTAGCTTCAAACTCCAATATCTCGCGAACGGATTGACCTAAACCAAAAATTCCTGTTGCATCTGAAAGTAGAAACCCGCCCGATTACAGCGGTATTTGTATTTTTTCCCTAGGCGATTCTGGTTAAGCGTTTGAAGCAGCAGAATTACGAAAAATTTTTTGCCTTCTCAACCATTTCTTGGCTTCAAACTCCCATATCTCGCGAACGGATTGACCTAACCCAAAAATTCCTGTTGCGTCTGAAAGTAGAAACTCGCCCGATTACAACGGTATGTGTATTTTTTGCCTAGGCCATTCTGGTTAAGCGTTTGGAGCAGCAGAATTGCGAAAAATTTTTTGCCCTCTCAACCATTTCTTGGCTTCAAACTCCCATATCTCGCGAACGGATTGACCTAACCCAAAAATTCCTATTGCGTCTGAAAGTAGAAACTCGCCCGATTACAACGGTGTGTGTATTTTTTCTCTAGGCCATTCTGGTTAAGCGTTTGGAGCAGCAGAATTGCGAAAAATTTTTTGCCTTCTCAACCATTTCTTGGCTTCAAACTCCCATATCTCGCGAATGGATTGACCTATCCCAAAAATTCCTATTGCATCTGAAAGTAGAAACTCGCCCGATTACAGCGGTATGTGTATTTTTTCCCTAGGCCATTCTGGTTAAGCGTTTGGAGCAGCAGAATTGCGAAAAATTTTTTGCCTTCTCAACCATTTCTTGGCTCAAACTCCCATATCTCGCGATCGGATCGACCTAACCCAAAAATTCCAATTGCATCTGAAAGTAGAAACTCGCCCGATTACAACCGTGTGTGTATTTTTTCCCTAGGCCATTCTGGTTATGCGTTTGGAGCAGCAGAATTGCGAAAAATTTGTTGTCTTCTCAACCATTTCTTAGCTTCAAACTCCCACATCTCGCGAACGGATTGACCTAACCCAAAAATTCCTGTTGCATCTGAAAGTAGAACCTAGCCCGATTACAGCGGTATTTGTATTTTTTCCCTAGGCCATTCTGGTTAAGCGTTTGGAGCAGCAGAATTGAGAAAAATTTGTTGTCTTCTCAACCATTTCTTGGCTTCAAACTCCCATATCTCGCGAACGGATTGACCTAACCCAAAAATTCCTGTTGCGTCTGAAAGTAGAAACTCGCCCGATTACAAGGGTATGTGTATTTTTTGCCTAGGCCATTCTGGTTAAGCGTTTGGAGCAGCAGAATTGCGAAAAATTTTTTGCCTTCTCAACCATTTCTTGGCTTCAAACTCCCATATCTCGCGAACGGATTGACCTAACCCAAAAATTCCTATTGCATCGGAAAGTAGAAACTAGCCCGATTACAACGGTATGTGTATTTTTTCCCTAGGCCATTCTGGTTAAGCGTTTGGAGCAGCAGAATTGCGAAAAATTTTTTGCATTCTCAACCATTTCTTGGCTTCAAACTCCCATATCTCGCGAATGGATTGACCTATCCCAAAAATTCCTATTGCATCTGAAAGTAGAAACTCGCCCGATTACAACGGTGTGTGTATTTTTTCCCTAGGCCATTCTGGTTAAGCGTTTGGAGCAGCAGAATTGCGAAAAATTTTTTGCCTCTCAACCATTTCTTGGCTTCAAACTCCCATATCTCGCGAACGGATTGACCTAACCCAAAAAGTCCGATTGCATCTGAAAGTAGAACCTAGCCCGATTACAGCGGTATGTGTATTTTCTCCCTAGGCCATTCTGGTTAAGCGTTTGGAGCAGCAGAATTGCGAAAAATTTTTTGCCCTCTCAACCATTTCTTGGCTTCAAACTCCCATATCTCGCGAACGGATTGACCTAACCCAAAAATTCCTATTGCATCTGAAAGTAGAAACTCGCCCGTTTACAACGGTGTGTGTATTTTTTCCCTAGGCCATTCTGGTTAAGCGTTTGGAGCAGCAGAATTGAGAAAAATTTGTTGTCTTCTCAACCATTTCTTAGCTTCAAACTCCCATATCTCGCGAACGGATTGACCTAAACCAAAAATTCCTGTTGCATCTGAAAGTAGAAACTCGCCCGATTACAGCGGTATTTGTATTTTTTCCCTAGGCCATTCTGGTTAAGCGTTTGAAGCAGCAGAATTGCGAAAAATTTTTTGCCTTCTCAACCATTTCTTGGCTTCAAACTCCCATATCTCGCGAACGGATTGACCTAACCCAAAAATTCCTATTGCATCTGAAAGTAGAAACTCGCCCGATTACAGAGGTATGTGTATTTTTTCCCTAGGCAATTCTGGTTAAGCGTATGGAGCAGCAGAATTGCGAAAAATTTTTTGCCTTCTCAACCATTTCTTGGCTTCAAACTCCCATATCTCGCGAACGGATTGACCAAACCCACAAATTCCTGCTGCGTCTGAAAGTAGAAACTAGCCCGATTACAACGGTATGTGTATTTTCTCCCTAGGCCATTCTGGTTAAGCGTTTGGAGCAGCAGAATTGCGAAAAATTTTTTGCCTTCTCAACCATTTCTTGGCTTCAAACTCCCATACCTCGCGAACGGATTGACCTCACCCAAAAATTCCTATTGCATCTGAAAGTAGAAACTAGCCCGATTACAACGGTATGTGTATTTTCTCCCTAGGCCATTCTGATTAAGCGTTTGGAGCAGCAGAATTGCGAAAAATTTTTTGCCTTCTCAACCATTTCTTGGCTTCAAACTCCCATATCTCGCGAACGGATTGACCTCACCCAAAAATTCCTATTGCATCTGAAAGTAGAAACTCGCCCAATTACAACGGTATGTGTATTTTTTCCCTAGGCCATTCTTGTTAAGCGTTTGGAGCAGCAGAATTGCGAAAAATTTTTTGCCTTCTCAACCATTTCTTGGCTTCAAACTCCAATATCTTTGCGAACGGATTGACCTAACCCAAAAATTCCTATTGCATCTGAAAGTAGAAACTCGCCCGATTACAGCGGTATGTGTATTTTTTCCCTAGGCCATTCTGGTTAAGCGTTTGGAGCAGCAGAATTGCGAAAAATTTTCTGCTTACTCAACCATTTCTTGGCTTCAAACTCCCATATCTCGCGAACGGATTGTCCTAACCCAAAAATTCCTGTTGCGTCTGAAAGTAGAAACTCGCCCGATTACAGCGGTATGTGTATTTTTTCCCTAGGCCATTCTGGTTAAGCGTTTGGAGCAGCAGAATTGCGAAAAATTTTTTGCCTTCTCAACCATTTCTTGGCTTCAAACTCCCATATCTCGCGAACGGATTGACCTAACCCAAAAATTCCTATTGCATCTGAAAGTAGAAACTCGCCCGATTACAGCGGTATGTGTATTTTTTCCCTAGGCAATTCTGGTTAAGCGTTTGGAGCAACAGAATTGCGAAAAATTTTTTGCTTTCTCAACCATTTCTTGGCTTCAAACTCCCATATCTCGCGAACGGATTGACCTAACCCAAAAATTCCTATTGCATCTGAAAGTAGAAACTAGCCCGATTACAGCGGTATATGTATTTTCTCCCTAGGCCATTCTGGTTAAGCGTTTGGAGCAGCAGAATTGCGAAAAATTTTTTGCCCTCTCAACCATTTCATAGCTTCAAACTCCAATATCTCGCGAACGGATTGACCTAAACCAAAAATTCCTGTTGCATCTGAAAGTAGAAACCCGCCCGATTACAGCGGTATTTGTATTTTTTCCCTAGGCGATTCTGGTTAAGCGTTTGAAGCAGCAGAATTACGAAAAATTTTTTGCCTTCTCAACCATTTCTTGGCTTCAAACTCCCATATCTCGCGAACGGATTGACCTAACCCAAAAATTCCTGTTGCGTCTGAAAGTAGAAACTCGCCCGATTACAACGGTATGTGTATTTTTTGCCTAGGCCATTCTGGTTAAGCGTTTGGAGCAGCAGAATTGCGAAAAATTTTTTGCCCTCTCAACCATTTCTTGGCTTCAAACTCCCATATCTCGCGAACGGATTGACCTAACCCAAAAATTCCTATTGCGTCTGAAAGTAGAAACTCGCCCGATTACAACGGTGTGTGTATTTTTTCTCTAGGCCATTCTGGTTAAGCGTTTGGAGCAGCAGAATTGCGAAAAATTTTTTGCCTTCTCAACCATTTCTTGGCTTCAAACTCCCATATCTCGCGAATGGATTGACCTATCCCAAAAATTCCTATTGCATCTGAAAGTAGAAACTCGCCCGATTACAGCGGTATGTGTATTTTTTCCCTAGGCCATTCTGGTTAAGCGTTTGGAGCAGCAGAATTGCGAAAAATTTTTTGCCTTCTCAACCATTTCTTGGCTCAAACTCCCATATCTCGCGATCGGATTGACCTAACCCAAAAATTCCAATTGCATCTGAAAGTAGAAACTCGCCCGATTACAACCGTGTGTGTATTTTTTCCCTAGGCCATTCTGGTTATGCGTTTGGAGCAGCAGAATTGCGAAAAATTTGTTGTCTTCTCAACCATTTCTTAGCTTCAAACTCCCACATCTCGCGAACGGATTGACCTAACCCAAAAATTCCTGTTGCATCTGAAAGTAGAACCTAGCCCGATTACAGCGGTATTTGTATTTTTTCCCTAGGCCATTCTGGTTAAGCGTTTGGAGCAGCAGAATTGAGAAAAATTTGTTGTCTTCTCAACCATTTCTTGGCTTCAAACTCCCATATCTCGCGAACGGATTGACCTAACCCAAAAATTCCTGTTGCGTCTGAAAGTAGAAACTCGCCCGCTTACAAGGGTACGTGTATTTTTTGCCTAGGCCATTCTGGTTAAGCGTTTGGAGCAGCAGAATTGCGAAAAATTTTTTGCCTTCTCAACCATTTCTTGGCTTCAAACTCCCATATCTCGCGAACGGATTGACCTAACCCAAAAATTCCTATTGCATCGGAAAGTAGAAACTAGCCCGATTACAACGGTATGTGTATTTTTTCCCTAGGCCATTCTGGTTAAGCGTTTGGAGCAGCAGAATTGCGAAAAATTTTTTGCATTCTCAACCATTTCTTGGCTTCAAACTCCCATATCTCGCGAATGGATTGACCTATCCCAAAAATTCCTATTGCATCTGAAAGTAGAAACTCGCCCGATTACAACGGTGTGTGTATTTTTTCCCTAGGCCATTCTGGTTAAGCGTTTGGAGCAGCAGAATTGCGAAAAATTTTTTGCCTCTCAACCATTTCTTGGCTTCAAACTCCCATATCTCGCGAACGGATTGACCTAACCCAAAAAGTCCGATTGCATCTGAAAGTAGAACCTAGCCCGATTACAGCGGTATGTGTATTTTCTCCCTAGGCCATTCTGGTTAAGCGTTTGGAGCAGCAGAATTGCGAAAAATTTTTTGCCCTCTCAACCATTTCTTGGCTTCAAACTCCCATATCTCGCGAACGGATTGACCTAACCCAAAAATTCCTATTGCATCTGAAAGTAGAAACTCGCCCGTTTACAACGGTGTGTGTATTTTTTCCCTAGGCCATTCTGGTTAAGCGTTTGGAGCAGCAGAATTGAGAAAAATTTGTTGTCTTCTCAACCATTTCTTAGCTTCAAACTCCCATATCTCGCGAACGGATTGACCTAAACCAAAAATTCCTGTTGCATCTGAAAGTAGAAACTCGCCCGATTACAGCGGTATTTGTATTTTTTCCCTAGGCCATTCTGGTTAAGCGTTTGAAGCAGCAGAATTGCGAAAAATTTTTTGCCTTCTCAACCATTTCTTGGCTTCAAACTCCCATATCTCGCGAACGGATTGACCTAACCCAAAAATTCCTATTGCATCTGAAAGTAGAAACTCGCCCGATTACAGAGGTATGTGTATTTTTTCCCTAGACAATTCTGGTTAAGCGTATGGAGCAGCAGAATTGCGAAAAATTTTTTGCCTTCTCAACCATTTCTTGGCTTCAAACTCCCATATCTCGCGAACGGATTGACCTATCCCAAAAATTCCTATTGCATCTGAAAGTAGAAACTCGCCCGATTACAGCGGTATGTGTATTTTTTTCCCTAGGCCATTCTGGTTAAGCGTTTGGAGCAGCAGAATTGCGAAAAATTTTTTGCCTTCTCAACCATTTCTTGGCTCAAACTCCCATATCTCGCGATCGGATTGACCTAACCCAAAAATTCCAATTGCATCTGAAAGTAGAAACTCGCCCGATTACAACCGTATGTGTATTTTTTTCCCTAGGCCATTCTGGTTATGCGTTTGGAGCAGCAGAATTGCGAAAATTTGTTGTCTTCTCAACCATTTCTTAGCTTCAAACTCCCACATCTCGCGAACGGATTGACCTAACCCAAAAATTCCTGTTGCATCTGAAAGTAGAACCTAGCCCGATTACAGCGGTATTTGTATTTTTTCCCTAGGCCATTCTGGTTAAGCGTTTGGAGCAGCAGAATTGAGAAAAATTTGTTGTCTTCTCAACCATTTCTTGGCTTCAAACTCCCATATCTCGCGAACGGATTGACCTAACCCAAAAATTCCTGTTGCGTCTGAAAGTAGAAACTCGCCCGATTACAAGGGTATGTGTATTTTTTGCCTAGGCCATTCTGGTTAAGCGTTTGGAGCAGCAGAATTGCGAAAAATTTTTTGCCTCTCAACCATTTCTTGGCTTCAAACTCCCATATCTCGCGAACGGATTGACCTAACCCAAAAAGTCCGATTGCATCTGAAAGTAGAACCTAGCCCGATTACAGCGGTATGTGTATTTTCTCCCTAGGCCATTCTGGTTAAGCGTTTGGAGCAGCAGAATTGCGAAAAATTTTTTGCCCTCTCAACCATTTCTTGGCTTCAAACTCCCATATCTCGCGAACGGATTGACCTAACCCAAAAATTCCTATTGCATCTGAAAGTAGAAACTCGCCCGTTTACAACGGTGTGTGTATTTTTTCCCTAGGCCATTCTGGTTAAGCGTTTGGAGCAGCAGAATTGAGAAAAATTTGTTGTCTTCTCAACCATTTCTTAGCTTCAAACTCCCATATCTCGCGAACGGATTGACCTAAACCAAAAATTCCTGTTGCATCTGAAAGTAGAAACTCGCCCGATTACAGCGGTATTTGTATTTTTTCCCTAGGCCATTCTGGTTAAGCGTTTGAAGCAGCAGAATTGCGAAAAATTTTTTGCCTTCTCAACCATTTCTTGGCTTCAAACTCCCATATCTCGCGAACGGATTGACCTAACCCAAAAATTCCTATTGCATCTGAAAGTAGAAACTCGCCCGATTACAGAGGTATGTGTATTTTTTCCCTAGACAATTCTGGTTAAGCGTATGGAGCAGCAGAATTGCGAAAAATTTTTTGCCTTCTCAACCATTTCTTGGCTTCAAACTCCCATATCTCGCGAACGGATTGACCTATCCCAAAAATTCCTATTGCATCTGAAAGTAGAAACTCGCCCGATTACAGCGGTATGTGTATTTTTTCCCTAGGCCATTCTGGTTAAGCGTTTGGAGCAGCAGAATTGCGAAAAATTTTTTGCCTTCTCAACCATTTCTTGGCTCAAACTCCCATATCTCGCGATCGGATTGACCTAACCCAAAAATTCCAATTGCATCTGAAAGTAGAAACTCGCCCGATTACAACCGTATGTGTATTTTTTCCCTAGGCCATTCTGGTTATGCGTTTGGAGCAGCAGAATTGCGAAAAATTTGTTGTCTTCTCAACCATTTCTTAGCTTCAAACTCCCACATCTCGCGAACGGATTGACCTAACCCAAAAATTCCTGTTGCATCTGAAAGTAGAACCTAGCCCGATTACAGCGGTATTTGTATTTTTTCCCTAGGCCATTCTGGTTAAGCGTTTGGAGCAGCAGAATTGAGAAAAATTTGTTGTCTTCTCAACCATTTCTTGGCTTCAAACTCCCATATCTCGCGAACGGATTGACCTAACCCAAAAATTCCTGTTGCGTCTGAAAGTAGAAACTCGCCCGATTACAAGGGTATGTGTATTTTTTGCCTAGGCCATTCTGGTTAAGCGTTTGGAGCAGCAGAATTGCGAAAAATTTTTTGCCTTCTCAACCATTTCTTGGCTTCAAACTCCCATATCTCGCGAACGGATTGACCTAACCCAAAAATTCCTATTGCATCGAAAGTAAGAAACTAGCCCGATTACAACGGTATGTGTATTTTTTCCCTAGGCCATTCTGGTTAAGCGTTTGGAGCAGCAGAATTGCGAAAATTTTTTGCATTCTCAACCATTTCTTGGCTTCAAACTCCCATATCTCGCGAATGGGATTGACCTATCCCAAAAATTCCTATTGCATCTGAAAGTAGAAACTCGCCCGATTACAACGGTGTGTGTATTTTTTCCCTAGGCCATTCTGGTTAAGCGTTTGGAGCAGCAGAATTGCGAAAAATTTTTTGCCTCTCAACCATTTCTTGGCTTCAAACTCCCATATCTCGCGAACGGATTGACCTAACCCAAAAGTCCGATTGCATCTGAAAGTAGAACCTAGCCCGATTACAGCGGTATGTGTATTTTCTCCCTAGGCCATTCTGGTTAAGCGTATGGAGCAGCAGAATTGCGAAAAATTTTTTGCCCTCTCAACCATTTCTTGGCTTC
The DNA here is from genome assembly GCF_051014685.1 of Ptiloglossa arizonensis. Classification (NCBI taxonomy): domain Eukaryota; kingdom Metazoa; phylum Arthropoda; class Insecta; order Hymenoptera; family Colletidae; genus Ptiloglossa; species Ptiloglossa arizonensis. The sequence continues at coordinate 159,187 of NW_027479094.1, forward strand.
AAACTCCCATATCTCGCGAACGGATTGACCTAACCCAAAAATTCCTATTGCATCTGAAAGTAGAAACTCGCCCCGTTTACAACGGTGTGTGTATTTTTTCCCTAGGCCATTCTGGTTAAGCGTTTGGAGCAGCAGAATTGCGAAAAATTTTTTGCCTTCTCAACCATTTCTTGGCTTCAAACTCCCATATCTCGCGAGTGGATTGACCTAACCCAAAAATTCCTATTGCATCTGAAAGTAGAAACTCGCCCGATTACAGCGGTATGTGTATTTTTTTCCCTAGGCCATTCTGTTAAGCGTTTGGAGCAGCAGAATTGCGAAAAATTTTTTGCCTCCTCAACCATTTCTTGGCTCAAACTCCCATATCTCGCGATCGGATTGAACTAACCCAAAAATTCCAATTGCATCTGAAAATAGAAACTCGCCCGATACAACGGTGTGTGTATTTTTTCCTAGGCCATTCTGGTTAAGCGTTTGGAGCAGCAGAATTGAGAAAAATTTGTTGTCTTCTCAACCATTTCTTAGCTTCAAACTCCCATATCTCGCGAACGGATTGACCTAAACCAAAAATTCCTGTTGCATCTGAAAGTAGAAACTCGCCCGATTACAACGGTGTGTGTATTTTTTCCCTAGCCCATTCTGGTCAAGCGTTTGGAGCAGCAGAATTGCGAAAATTTGTTGTCTTCTCAACCATTTCTTAGCTTCAGACTCCCTTATCTCGCGAACGGATTGACCTAACCCAAAAATTCCTATTGCATCTGAAGTAGAAACTCGCCCGATTACAACGGTATGTGTATTTTTTTCCCTAGGCCATTCTGGTTAAGCGTTTGGAGCAGCAGAATTGCGAAAAATTTGTTGTCTTCTCAACCATTTCTTAGCTTCAAACTCCCATATCTCGCGAACGGATGGACCTAACCCAAAAATCCTGTTGCATCTGAAAGTAGAAACTCGCCCGATTACAACGGTATGTGTATTTTTTCCCTAGGCCATTCCTGTTAAGCGTTTGGAGCAGAAGAACCGCGAAAAATTTTTTGCCTTCTCAACCATTTCTTGGCTTCAAACTCCCATATCTCGCGAACGGATTGACCTAACCCAAAAATTCCTATTGCATCTGAAAGTAGAAAACTCGCCCGATTACAGCGGTATGTGTATTTTTTTCCTAGGCAATTCTGGTTAAGCGTTTGGAGCAGCAGAATTGCGAAAAATTTTTGCCTTCTCAACCATTTCTTGGCTTCAAACTCCATATCTCGCGAGTGGATTGACCTAACCCAAAAATTCCTATTGCATCTGAAAGTTAGAAACTCGCCCGATTACAGCGGTATGTGTATTTTTTTCCCTAGGCCATTCTGGTTAAGCGTTTGGAGCAGCAGAATTGCGAAAAAATTTTTTGCCTCCTCAACCATTTCTTGGCTCAAACTCCCATATCTCGCGATCGGATTGAACTAACCCAAAAATTCCAATTGCATCTGAAAATAGAAACTCGCCCGATTACAACGGTGTGTGTATTTTTTCCCTAGGCCATTCTGGTTAAGCGTTTGGAGCAGCAGAATTGAGAAAAATTTGTTGTCTTCTCAACCATTTCTTAGCTTCAAACTCCATATCTCGCGAACGGATTGACCTAAACCAAAAATTCCTGTTGCATCTGAAAGTAGAAACTCGCCCGATTACAACGGTGTGTGTATTTTTTCCCTAGCCCATTCTGGTCAAGCGTTTGGAGCAGCAGAATTGCGAAAAATTTGTTGTCTTCTCAACCATTTCTTAGCTTCAGACTCCCTTATCTCGCGAACGGATTGACCTAACCCAAAAATTCCTATTGCATCTGAAAGTAGAACTCGCCCGATTACAACGGTGTGTGTATTTTTTCCCTAGGCCCATTCTGGTTAAGCGTTTGGAGCAGCAGAATTGCGAAAATTTTTTGCCTTCTCAACCATTTCTTGGCTTCAAACTCCCATATCTCGCGAATGGATTGACCTAACCAAAAATTCCCATTGCATCTGAAAGTAGAAACTCGCCCGATTACAGCGGTATGTGTATTTTTTCCTAGGCCATTCTGGTTAAGCGTTTGAGCAGCAGATTTGCGAAAAATTTTTTGCCTTCTCAACCATTTCTTGGCTTCAAACTCCCATATCTCGCGAACGGATTGACCTAACCAAAAAGTCCGATTGCATCTGAAAGTAGAACCTAGCCCCGATTACAACGGTATGTGTATTTTTTCCCTAGGCCATTCTGGTTAAGCGTTTGGAGCAGCAGAATTGAGAAAAATTTGTTGTCTTCTCAACCATTTCTTAGCTTCAAACTCCCATATCTCGCGAACGGATTGACTAAACCAAAAATTCCTGTTGCATCTGAAAGTAGAAACTCGCCCGATTACAGCGGTATTTGTATTTTTTTCCCTAGGCCATTCTGGTTAAGCGTTTGAAGCAGCAGAATTGCGAAAAATTTTTTGCCTTCTCAACCATTTCTTGGCTTCAAACTCCCATATCTCGCGAACGGATTGACCTAACCCAAAAATTCCTGTTGCGTCTGAAAGTAGAAACTCGCCCGATTACAAGGGTATGTGTATTTTTTGCCTAGGCATTCTGGTTAAGCGTTTGGAGCAGCAGAATTGCGAAAAATTTTTTGCCTTCTCAACCATTTCTTGGCTTCAAACTCCCATATCTCGCGAACGGATTGACCTAACCCAAAAATTCCTATTGCATCGGAAAGTAGAAACTAGCCGATTACAACGGTATGTGTATTTTTTCCCTAGGCCATTCTGGTTAAGCGTTGGAGCAGCAGAATTGCGAAAAATTTTTTGCATTCTCAACCATTTCTTGGCTTCAAACTCCCATATCTCGCGAATGGATTGACCTATCCCAAAAATTCCTATTGCATCTGAAAGTAGAAACTCGCCCGATTACAACGGTGTGTGTATTTTTTCCTAGGCCATTCTGGTTGAGCGTTTGGAGCAGCAGAATTGCGAAAAATTTTTTGCCTCTCAACCATTTCTTGGCTTCAAACTCCCATATCTCGCGAACGATTGACCTAACCCAAAAAGTCCGATTGCATCTGAAAGTAGAACCTAGCCCGATTACAGCGGTATGTGTATTTTCTCCCTAGGCCATTCTGGTTAAGCGTTTGGAGCAGCAGAATTGCGAAAAATTTTTTGCCCTCTCAACCATTTCTTGGCTTCAAACTCCCATATCTCGCGAACGGAATGACCTAACCCAAAAATTCCTATTGCATCTGAAAGTAGAAACTCGCCCGTTTACAACGGTGTGTGTATTTTTTCCCTAGGCCATTCTGGTTAAGCGTTTGGAGCAGCAGAATTGCGAAAAATTTTTTGCCTTCTCAACCATTTCTTGGCTTCAAACTCCCATATCTCGCGAGTGGATTGACCTAACCCAAAAATTCCTATTGCATCTGAAAGTAGAAACTCGCCCGATTACAGCGGTATGTGTATTTTTTCCCTAGGCCATTCTGGTTAAGCGTTTGGAGCAGCAGAATTGCGAAAAATTTTTTGCCTCCTCAACCATTTCTTGGCTCAAACTCCCATATCTCGCGATCGGATTGAACTAACCCAAAAATTCCAATTGCATCTGAAAGTAGAAACTCGCCCGATTACAACGGTGTGTGTATTTTTTCCCTAGGCCATTCTGGTTAAGCGTTTGGAGCAGCAGAATTGAGAAAAATTTGTTGTCTTCTCAACCATTTCTTAGCTTCAAACTCCCATATCTCGCGAACGGATTGACCTAAACCAAAAATTCCTGTTGCATCTGAAAGTAGAAACTCGCCCGATTACAGCGGTATTTGTATTTTTTCCCTAGGCCATTCTGGTTAAGCGTTTGAAGCAGCAGAGTTGCGAAAAATTTTTTGCCTTCTCAACCATTTCTTGGTTTCAAACTCCCATATCTCGCGAACGGATTGACCTAACCCAAAAATTCCTGTTGCGTCTGAAAGTAGAAACTCGCCCGATTACAACGGTGTGTGTATTTTTTCCCTAGCCCATTCTGGTCAAGCGTTTGGAGCAGCAGAATTGCGAAAAATTTGTTGTCTTCTCAACCATTTCTTAGCTTCAGACTCCCTTATCTCGCGAACGGATTGACCTAACCCAAAAATTCCTATTGCATCTGAAAGTAGAAACTCGCCCGATTACAACGGTATGTGTATTTTTTCCCTAGGCCATTCTGGTTAAGCGTTTGGAGCAGCAGAATTGCGAAAAATTTGTTGTCTTCTCAACCATTTCTTAGCTTCAAACTCCCATATCTCGCGAACGGATTGACCTAACCCAAAAATTCCTGTTGCATCTGAAAGTAGAAACTCGCCCGATTACAACGGTATGTGTATTTTTTCCCTAGGCCATTCCTGTTAAGCGTTTGGAGCAGAAGAACCGCGAAAAATTTTTTGCCTTCTCAACCATTTCTTGGCTACAAACTCCCATATCTCGCGAACGGATTGACCTAACCCAAAAATTCCTATTGCATCTGAAAGTAGAAACTCGCCCGATTAGAACGGTGTGTGTATTTTTTCCCTAGGCAATTCTGGTTAAGCGTTTGGAGCAGCAGAATTGCGAAAAATTTTTTGCCTTCTCAACCATTTCTTGGCTTCAAACTCCCATATCTCGCGAACGGATTGACCTAACCCAAAAAGTCCGATTGCATCTGAAAGTAGAACCTAGCCCGATTACAGCGGTATGTGTATTTTCTCCCTAGGCCATTCTGGTTAAGCGTTTGGAGCAGCAGAATTGCGAAAAATTTTTTGCCCTCTCAACCATTTCTTGGCTTCAAACTCCCATATCTCGCGAACGGATTGACCTAACCCAAAAATTCCTATTGCATCTGAAACTAGAAACTCGCCCGATTAGAACGGTGTGTGTATTTTTTCCCTAGGCCATTCTGGTTAAGCGTTTGGAGCAGCAGAATTGCGAAAAATTTTTTGCCTTCTCAACCATTTCTTGGCTTCAAACTCCCATATCTCGCGAATTGACTGACCTAACCCAAAAATTCCCATTGCATCTGAAAGTAGAAACTCGCCCGATTACAGCGGTATTTGTATTTTTTCCCTAGGCCATTCTGGTTAAGCGTTTGAAGCAGCAGAATTGCGAAAAATTTTTTGCCTTCTCAACCATTTCTTGGTTTCAAACTCCCATATCTCGCGATCGGATTGAACTAACCCAAAAATTCCAATTGCATCTGAAAGTAGAAACTCGCCCGATTACAACGGTGTGTGTATTTTTTCCCTAGGCCATTCTGGTTAAGCGTTTGGAGCAGCAGAATTGAGAAAAATTTGTTGTCTTCTCAACCATTTCTTAGCTTCAAACTCCCATATCTCGCGAACGGATTGACCATAACCAAAAATTCCTGTTGCATCTGAAAGTAGAAACTCGCCCGATTACAGCGGTATTTGTATTTTTTCCCTAGGCCATTCTGGTTAAGCGTTTGAAGCAGCAGAATTGCGAGAAATTTTTTGCCTTCTCAACCATTTCTTGGTTTCAAACTCTCATATCTCGCGAACGGATTGACCTAACCCAAAAATTCCTGTTGCATCTGAAAGTAGAAACTCGCCCGATTACAACGGTATGTGTATTTTTTCCCTAGGCCATTCCTGTTAAGCGTTTGGAGCAGAAGAACCGCGAAAAATTTTTTGCCTTCTCAACCATTTCTTGGCTACAAACTCCCATATCTCGCGAACGGATTGACCTAACCCAAAAATTCCTATTGCATCTGAAAGTAGAAACTCGCCCGATTAGAACGGTGTGTGTATTTTTTCCCTAGGCAATTCTGGTTAAGCGTTTGGAGCAGCAGAATTGCGAAAAATTTTTTGCCTTCTCAACCATTTCTTGGTTTCAAACTCCCATATCTCGCGAACGGATTGACCTAACCCAAAAAGTCCGATTGCATCTGAAAGTAGAACCTAGCCCGATTACAGCGGTATGTGTATTTTCTCCCTAGGCCATTCTGGTTAAGCGTTTGGAGCAGCAGAATTGCGAAAAATTTTTTGCCCTCTCAACCATTTCTTGGCTTCAAACTCCCATATCTCGCGAACGGATTGACCTAACCCAAAAATTCCTGTTGCGTCTGAAAGTAGAAACTCGCCCGATTACAAGGGTATGTGTATTTTTTGCCTAGGCCATTCTGGTTAAGCGTTTGGAGCAGCAGAATTGCGAAAAATTTTTTGCCTTCTCAACCATTTCTTGGCTTCAAACTCCCATATCTCGCGAACGGATTGACCTAACTCAAAAATTCCTATTGCATCGGAAAGTAGAAACCAGCCCGATTACAACGGTATGTGTATTTTTTCCCTAGGCCATTCTGGTTAAGCGTTTGAAGCAGCAGAATTGCGAAAAATTTTTTGCCTTCTCAACCATTTCTTGGTTTCAAACTCCCATATCTCGCGAACGGATTGACCTAACCCAAAAATTCCTATTGCATCTGAAAGTAGAAACTCGCCCGATTACAACGGTGTGTGTATTTTTTCCCTAGGCCATTCTGGTTGAGCGTTTGGAGCAGCAGAATTGCGAAAAATTTTTTGCCTCTCAACCATTTCTTGGCTTCAAACTCCCATATCTCGCGAACGGATTGACCTAACCCAAAATGTCCGATTGCATCTGAAAGTAGAACCTAGCCCGATTACAGCGGTATGTGTATTTTCTCCCTAGGCCATTCTGGTTAAGCGTTTGGAGCAGCAGAATTGCGAAAAATTTTTTGCCCTCTCAACCATTTCTTGGCTTCAAACTCCCATATCTCGCGAACGGATTGACCTAACCCAAAAATTCCTATTGCATCTGAAAGTAGAAACTCGCCCGTTTACAACGGTGTGTTTTTTTTTCCCTAGGCCATTCTGGTTAAGCGTTTGGAGCAGCAGAATTGCGAAAAATTTTTTGCCTTCTCAATCATTTCTTGGCTTCAAACTCCCATATCTCGCGAGTGGATTGACCTAACCCAAAAATTCCTATTGCATCTGAAAGTAGAAACTCGCCCGATTACAGCGGTATGTGTATTTTTTCCCTAGGCCATTCTGGTTAAGCGTTTGGAGCAGCAGAATTGCGAAAAATGTTTTGCCTCCTCAACCATTTCTTGGCTCAAACTCCCATATCTCGCGATCGGATTGAACTAACCCAAAAATTCCAATTGCATCTGAAAGTAGAAACTCGCCCGATTACAACGGTGTGTGTATTTTTTCCCTAGGCCATTCTGGTTAAGCGTTTGGAGCAGCAGAATTGAGAAAAATTTGTTGTCTTCTCAACCATTTCTTAGCTTCAAACTCCCATATCTCGCGAACGGATTGACCTAAACCAAAAATTCCTGTTGCATCTGAAAGTAGAAACTCGCCCGATTACAGCGGTATTTGTATTTTTTCCCTAGTCCATTCTGGTTAAGCGTTTGAAGCAGCAGAATTGCGAAAAATTTTTTGCCTTCTCAACCATTTCTTGGTTTCAAACTCCCATATCTCGCGAACGGATTGACCTAACCCAAAAATTCCTGTTGCGTCTGAAAGTAGAAACTCGCCCGATTACAACGGTGTGTGTATTTTTTCCCTAGCCCATTCTGGTCAAGCGTTTGGAGCAGCAGAATTGCGAAAAATTTGTTGTCTTCTCAACCATTTCTTAGCTTCAGACTCCCTTATCTCGCGAACGGATTGACCTAACCCAAAAATTCCTATTGCATCTGAAAGTAGAAACTCGCCCGATTACAACGGTATGTGTATTTTTTCCCTAGGCCATTCTGGTTAAGCGTTTGGAGCAGCAGAATTGCGAAAAATTTGTTGTCTTCTCAACCATTTCTTAGCTTCAAACTCCCATATCTCGCGAACGGATTGACCTAACCCAAAAATTCCTGTTGCATCTGAAAGTAGAAACTCGCCCGATTACAACGGTATGTGTATTTTTTCCCTAGGGCATTCCTGTTAAGCGTTTGGAGCAGAAGAACCGCGAAAAATTTTTTGCCTTCTCAACCATTTCTTGGCTTCAAACTCCCATATCTCGCGAACGGATTGACCTAACCCAAAAAGTCCGATTGCATCTGAAAGTAGAACCTAGCCCGATTACAGCGGTATGTGTATTTTCTCCCTAGGCCATTCTGGTTAAGCGTTTGGAGCAGCAGAATTGCGAAAAATTTTTTGCCCTCTCAACCATTTCTTGGCTTCAAACTCCCATATCTCGCGAACGGATTGACCTAACCCAAAAATTCCTATTGCATCTGAAAGTAGAAACTCGCCCGATTAGAACGGTGTGTGTATTTTTTCCCTAGGCCATTCTGGTTAAGCGTTTGGAGCAGCAGAATTGCGAAAAATTTTTTGCCTTCTCAACCATTTCTTGGCTTCAAACTTCCATATCTCGCGAATGGACTGACCTAACCCAAAAATTCCCATTGCATCTGAAAGTAGAAACTCGCCCGATTACAGCGGTATGTGTATTTTTTCCCTAGGCCATTCTGGTTAAGCGTTTGGAGCAGCAGATTTGCAAAAATTTTTTGCCTCCTCAACCATTTCTTGGCTCAAACACCCATATCTCGCGATCGGATTGAACTAACCCAAAAATTCCAATTGCATCTGAAAGTAGAAACTCGCCCGATTACAACGGTATGTGTATTTTTTCCCTAGGCCATTCTGGTTAAGCGTTTGGAGCAGCAGAATTGAGAAAAATTTGTTGTCTTCTCAACCATTTCTTAGCTTCAAACTCCCATATCTCGCGAACGGATTGACCTAAACTAAAAATTCCTGTTGCATCTGAAAGTAGAAACTCGCCCGATTACAGCGGTATTTGTATTTTTTCCCTAGGCCATTCTGGTTAAGCGTTTGAAGCAGCAGAATTGCGAAAAATTTTTTGCCTTCTCAACCATTTCTTGGCTTCAAACTCCCATACCTCGCGAACGGATTGACCTAACCCAAAAATTCCTGTTGCGTCTGAAAGTAGAAACTCGCCCGATTACAACGGTATGTGTATTTTTTGCCTAGGCCATTCTGGTTAAGCGTTTGGAGCAGCAGAATTGCGAAAAATTTTTTGCCTTCTCAACCATTTCTTGGCTTCAAACTCCCATATCTCGCGAACGGATTGACCTAACCCAAAAATTCCTATTGCATCTGAAAGTAGAAACTAGCCCGATTACAACGGTATGTGTATTTTTTCCCTAGGCCATTCTGGTCAAGCGTTTGGAGCAGCAGAATTGCGAAAAATTTTTTGCCCTCTCAACCATTTCTTGGCTTCAAACTCCCATATCTCGCGAACGGATTGACCTAACCCAAAAATTCCTATTGCATCTGAAAGTAGAAACTCGCCCGATTACAACGGTGTGTGTATTTTTTCCCTAGGCCATTCTGGTTAAGCGTTTGGAGCAGCAGAATTGCGAAAAATTTTTTGCCTTCTCAACCATTTCTTGGCTTCAAACTCCCATATCTCGCGAACGGATTGACCTAACGCAAAAATTCCTATTGCGTCTGAAAGTAGAAACTAGCCCGATTACAACGGTATGTGTATTTTTTCCCTAGGCCATTCTGGTCAAGCGTTTGGAGCAGCAGAATTGCGAAAAATTTTTTGCCCTCTCAACCATTTCTTGGCTTCAAACTCCCATATCTCGCGAACGGATTGACCTAACCCAAAAATTCCTATTGCATCTGAAAGTAGAAACTCGCCCGATTACAACGGTGTGTGTATTTTTTCCCTAGGCCATTCTGGTTAAGCGTTTGGAGCAGCAGAATTGCGAAAAATTTGTTGCCTTCTCAACCATTTCTTGGCTTCAAACTCCTATATCTCGCGAATGGATTGACCTATCCCAAGAATTCCAATTGCATCTGAAAGTAGAAACTCGCCCGATTACAACCGTATGTGTATTTTTTCCCTAGGCCATTCTGGTTATGCGTTTGGAGCAGCAGAATTGCGAAAAATTTGTTGTCTTCTCAACCATTTCTTAGCTTCAAACTCCCATATCTCGCGAACGGATTGACCTAACCCAAAAATTCCTGTTGCATCTGAAAGTAGAAACTCGCCCGATTACAACGGTATGTGTATTTTTTCCCTAGCCCATTCTGGTCAAGCGTTTGGAGCAGCAGAATTGCGAAAAATTTGTTGTCTTCTCAACCATTTCTTAGCTTCAGACTCCCTTATCTCGCGAACGGATTGACCTAACCCAAAAATTCCTATTGCATCTGAAAGTAGAAGCTCGCCCGATTACAACGGTATGTGTATTTTTTCCCTAGGCCATTCTGGTTAAGCGTTTGGAGCAGCAGTATTGAGAAAAATTTGTTGTCTTCTCAACCATTTCTTAGCTTCAAACTCCCATATCTCGCGAACGGATTGACCTAACCCAAAAATTCCTGTTGCATCTGAAAGTAGAAACTCGCCCGATTACAACGGTATGTGTATTTTTTCCCTAGGCCATTCTTGTTAAGCGTTTGGAGCAGAAGAACCGCGAAAAATTTTTTGCCTTCTCAACCATTTCTTGGCTTCAAACTCCCATATCTCGCGAACGGATTGACCTAACCCAAAAATTCCTATTGCATCTGAAAGTAGAAACCCGCCCGATTACAACGGTATGTGTATTTTTTCCCTAGCCCATTCTGGTCAAGCGTTTGGAGCAGCAGAATTGCGAAAAATTTGTTGTCTTCTCAACCATTTCTTAGCTTCAGACTCCCTTATCTCGCGAACGGATTGACCTAACCCAAAAATTCCTATTGCATCTGAAAGTAGAAGCTCGCCCGATTACAACGGTATGTGTATTTTTTCCCTAGGCCATTCTGGTTAAGCGTTTGGAGCAGCAGTATTGAGAAAAATTTGTTGTCTTCTCAACCATTTCTTAGCTTCAAACTCCCATATCTCGCGAACGGATTGACCTAACCCAAAAATTCCTGTTGCATCTGAAAGTAGAAACTCGCCCGATTACAACGGTATGTGTATTTTTTCCCTAGGCCATTCTTGTTAAGCGTTTGGAGCAGAAGAACCGCGAAAAATTTTTTGCCTTCTCAACCATTTCTTGGCTTCAAACTCCCATATCTCGCGAACGGATTGACCTAACCCAAAAATTCCTATTGCATCTGAAAGTAGAAACCCGCCCGATTACAACGGTATGTGTATTTTTTCCCTAGCCCATTCTGGTCAAGCGTTTGGAGCAGCAGAATTGCGAAAAATTTGTTGTCTTCTCAACCATTTCTTAGCTTCAGACTCCCTTATCTCGCGAACGGATTGACCTAACCCAAAAATTCCTATTGCATCTGAAAGTAGAAGCTCGCCCGATTACAACGGTATGTGTATTTTTTCCCTAGGCCATTCTGGTTAAGCGTTTGGAGCAGCAGTATTGAGAAAAATTTGTTGTCTTCTCAACCATTTCTTAGCTTCAAACTCCCATATCTCGCGAACGGATTGACCTAACCCAAAAATTCCTGTTGCATCTGAAAGTAGAAACTCGCCCGATTACAACGGTATGTGTATTTTTTCCCTAGGCCATTCTTGTTAAGCGTTTGGAGCAGAAGAACCGCGTAAAATTTTTTGCCTTCTCAACCATTTCTTGGCTTCAAACTCCCATATCTCGCGAACGGATTGACCTAACCCAAAAATTCCTATTGCATCTGAAAGTAGAAACCCGCCCGATTACAACGGTGTGTGTATTTTTTCCCTAGGCCATTCTGGTTAAGCGTTTGGAGCAGCAGAATTGCGAAAAATTTTTTGCCTTCTCAACCATTTCTTGGCTTCAAACTCCCATATCTCGCGAACGGATTGACCTAACCCAAAAAGTCCGATTGCATCTGAAAGTAGAACCTAGCCCGATTACAGCGGTATGTGTATTTTCTCCCTAGGCCATTCTGGTTAAGCGTTTGGAGCAGCAGAATTGCGAAAAATGTTTTGCCCTCTCAACCATTTCTTGGCTTCATACTCCCATATCTCGCGAACGGATTGACCTAACCCAAAAATTCCTGTTGCATCTGAAAGTAGAAACTCGCCCGATTACAACGGTATGTGTATTTTTTCCCTAGGCCATTCCTGTTAAGCGTTTGGAGCAGAAGAACCGCGAAAAATTTTTTGCCTTCTCAACCATTTCTTGGCTTCAAACTCCCATATCTCGCGAACGGATTGACCTAACCCAAAAATTCCTATTGCATCTGAAAGTAGAAACCCGCCCGATTACAACGGTGTGTGTATTTTTTCCCTAGGCCATTCTGGTTAAGCGTTTGGAGCAGCAGAATTGCGAAAAATTTTTTGCCTTCTCAACCATTTCTTGGCTTCAAACTCCCATATCTCGCGAACGGATTGACCTAACCCAAAAAGTCCGATTGCATCTGAAAGTAGAACCTAGCCCGATTACAGCGGTATGTGTATTTTTTCCCTAGGCCATTCTGGTTAAGCGTTTGGAGCAGCAGAATTGCGAAAAATTTTTTGCCTCCTCAACCATTTCTTGGCTCAAACTCCCATATCTCGCGATCGGATTGAACTAACCCAAAAATTCCAATTGCATCTGAAAGTAGAAACTCGCCCGATTACAACGGTATGTGTATTTTTTCCCTAGGCCAGTCTGGTTAAGCGTTTGGAGCTGCAGAATTGAGAAAAATTTGTTGTCTTCTCAACCATTTCTTAGCTTCAAACTCCCATATCTCGCGAACGGATTGACCTAACCCAAAAATTCCTATTGCATCTGAAAGTAGAAACTCGCCCGATTACAACGGTGTGTGTATTTTTTCCCTAGGCTATTCTGGTTAAGCGTTTGGAGCAGCAGAATTGCGAAAAATTTTTTGCCTTCTCAACCATTTCTTGGCTTCAAACTCCCATATCTCGCGAACGGATTGACCTAACCCAAAAAGTCCGATTGCATCTGAAAGTAGAACCTAGCCCGATTACAGCGGTATGTGTATTTTCTCCCTAGGCCATTCTGGTTAAGCGTTTGGAGCAGCAGAATTGCGAAAAATTTTTTGCCCTCTCAACCATTTCTTGGCTTCATACTCCCATATCTCGCGAACGGATTGACCTAACCCAAAAATTCCTATTGCATCTGAAAGTAGAAACTCGCCCGATTACAACGGTGTGTGTATTTTTTCCCTAGGCCATTCTGGTTAAGCGTTTGGAGCAGCTGAATTGCGAAAAATTTTTTGCCTTCTCAACCATTTCTTGGCTTCAAACTCCCATATCTCGCGAATGGATTGACCTAACCCAAAAATTCCTATTGCATCTGAAAGTAGAAACTCGCCCGATTACAGCGGTATGTGTATTTTTTCCCTAGGCCATTCTGGTTAAGCGTTTGGAGCGGCAGAATTGCGAAAAATTTTTTGCCTCCTCAACCATTTCTTGGCTCAAACTCCCATATCTCGCGATCGGATTGAACTAACCCAAAAATTCCAATTGCATCTGAAAGTAGAAACTCGCCCGATTACAACGGTATGTGTATTTTTTCCCTAGGCCATTCTGGTTAAGCGTTTGGAGCTGCAGAATTGCGAAAAATTTGTTGTCTTCTCAACCATTTCTTAGCTTCAAACTCCCTTATCTCGCGAACGGATTAACCTAACCCAAAAATTCCTATTGCATCTGAAAGTAGAAACCTGCCCGATTACAACGGTATGTGTATTTTTTCCCTAGGCCATTCTGGTTAAGCGTTTGGAGCAGCAGAATTGCGAAAAATTTTTTGCCTTCTCAACCATTTCTTGGCTTCAAACTCCCATATCTCGCGAACGGATTGACCTAACCCAAAAATTCCAATTGCATCTGAAAGTAGAAACTCGCCCGATTACAACGGTATGTGTCTTTTTTCCCTAGGCCATTCTTGTTAAGCGTTTGGAGCAGCAGAATTGCGAAAAATTTGTTGCCTTCTCAACCATTTCTTGGCTTCAAACTCCCATATCTCGCTAACGGATTGACCTAACCCAAAAATTCCTATTGCTTCTGAAAGTCGAAACTCGCCCGATTACAACGGTATGTGTATTTTTTCCCTAGGCCATTCTGGTTAAGCGTTTGGAGCAGCAGAAGTGCGAAAAATTTGTTGTCTTCTCAACCATTTCTTAGCTTCAAACTCCCATATCTCGCGAACGGATTGACCTAACCCAAAAATTCCTGTTGCATCTGAAAGTAGAAACTCGCCCGATTACAGCGGTATGTGTATTTTTTCCCTAGGCCATTCCTATTAAGCGTTTGGAGCAGAAGAATTGCGAAAAATTTTTTGCCTTCTCAACCATTTCTTGGCTTCAATCTCCCATATCTCGCGAACGGATTGACCTATCCCAAAAATTCCTATTGCATCTGAAAGTAGAAACTCGCCCGATTACAGCGGTATGTGTATTTTTTCCCTAGGCAATTCTGGTTAAGCGTTTGGAGCAGCAGAATTGCGAAAAATTTTTTGCCTTCTCAACCATTTCTTGGCTTCAAACTCCCATATCTCGCGAACGGATTGACCTAACCCAAAAATTCCTATTGCATCTAAAAGTAGAAACTCGCCCGATCACAACGGTGTGTGTATTTTTTTCCTAGGCCATTCTGGTTAAGCGTTTGGAGCAGCAGAATTGCGAAAAATTTTTTGCCTTCTCAACCATTTCTTGGCTTCAAACTCCCATATCTCGCGAACGGATTGACCTATCCCAAAAAGTCCTATTGCATCTGAAAGTAGAAACTAGCCCGATTACAGCGGTATGTGTATTTTCTCCCTAGGCCATTCTGGTTAAGCGTTTGGAGCAGCAGAATTGCGAAAAATTTTTTGCCCTCTCAACCATTTCTTGGCTTCAAACACCCATATCTCGCGAACGGATAGACCTAACCCAAAAATTCCTATTGCATCTGAAAGTAGAAACTCGCCCGATTACAACGGTGTGTGTATTTTTTCCCTAGGCCATTCTGGTTAAGCGTTTGGAGCAGCAGAATTGCGAAAAATTTTTTGCCTTCTCAACCATTTCTTGGCTTCAAACTCCCATATCTCGCGAATGGATTGACCTAACCCAAAAATTCCTATTGCATCTGAAAGTAGAAACTCGCCCGATTACAGCGGTATGTGTATTTTTTCCCTAGGCCATTCTGGTTAAGCGTTTGGAGCAGCAGAATTGCGAAAAATTTTTTGCCTCCTCAACCATTTCTTGGCTCAAACTCCCATATCTCGCGAACGGATTGACCTAACCCAAAAAGTCCGATTGCATCTGAAAGTAGAACCTAGCCCGATTACAGCGGTATGTGTATTTTCTCCCTAGGCCATTCTGGTTAAGCGTTTGGAGCAGCAGAATTGCGAAAAATTTTTTGCCCTCTCAACCATTTCTTGGCTCAAACTCCCATATCTCGCGATCGGATTGAACTAACCCAAAAATTCCAATTGCATCTGAAAGTAGAAACTCGCCCGATTACAACGGTATGTGTATTTTTTCCCTAGGCCATTCTGGTTAAGCGTTTGGAGCTGCAGAATTGAGAAAAATTTGTTGTCTTCTCAACCATTTCTTAGCTTCAAACTCCCATATCTCGCGAACGGATTGACCTAACCCAAAAATTCCTGTTGCATCTGAAAGTAGAAACTCGCCCGATTACAACGGTATGTGTATTTCTTCCCTAGCCCATTCTGGTCAAGCGTTTGGAGCAGCAGAATTGCGAAAAATTTGTTGTCTTCTCAACCATTTCTTAGCTTCAAACTCCCTTCTCGCGAACGGATTAACCTAACCCAAAAATTCCTATTGCATCTGAAAGTAGAAACCCGCCCGATTACAACGGTATGTGTATTTTTTCCCTAGGCCATTCTGGTTAAGCGTTTGGAGCAGCAGAATTGCGAAAAATTTTTTGCCTTCTCAACCATTTCTTGGCTTCAAACTCCCATATCTCGCGAACGGATTGACCTAACCCAAAAATTCCAATTGCATCTGAAAGTAGAAACTCGCCCGATTACAACGGTATGTGTCCTTTTTCCCTAGGCCATTCTTGTTAAGCGTTTGGAGCAGCAGAATTGCGAAAAATTTGTTGCCTTCTCAACCATTTCTTGGCTTCAAACTCCCATATCTCGCTAACGGATTGACCTAACCCAAAAATTCCTATTGCTTCTGAAAGTCGAAACTCGCCCGATTACAGCGGTATGTGTATTTTTTCCCTAGGCCATTCCTGTTAAGCGTTTGGAGCAGAAGAATTGCGAAAAATTTTTTGCCTTCTCAACCATTTCTTGGCTTCAATCTCCCATATCTCGCGAACGGATTGACCTATCCCAAAAATTCCGATTGCATCTGAAAGTAGAAACCCGCCCGATTACAGCGGTATGTGTATTTTTTCCCTAGGCAATTCTGGTTAAGCGTTTGGAGCAGCAGAATTGCGAAAAATTTTTTGCCTTCTCAACCGTTTCTTGGCTTCAAACTCCCATATCTCGCGAACGGATTGACCTATCCCAAAAAGTCCTATTGCATCTGAAAGTAGAAACTAGCCCGATTACAGCGGTATGTGTATTTTCTCCCTAGGCCATTCTGGTTAAGCGTTTGGCTCAGCAGAATTGCGAAAAATTTTTTGCCCTCTCAACCATTTCTTGGCTTCAAACACCCATATCTCGCGAACGGATTGACCTAACCCAAAAATTCCTATTGCATCTGAAAGTAGAAACTCGCCCGATTACAACGGTGTGTGTATTTTTTCCCTAGGCCATTCTGGTTAAGCGTTTGCAGCAGCAGAATTGCGAAAACTTTTTGCTTTCTCAACCATTTCTTGGCTTCAAACTCCCATATCTCGCGAATGGATTGACCTAACCCAAAAATTCCATTTGCATCTGAAAGTAGAAAGTCGCCCGATTACAACGGTATGTTTATTTTTTCCCTAGGCCATTCTGGTTAAGCGTATGGAGCAGCAGAATTGCGAAAAATTTGTTGTCATCTCAACCATTTCTTAGCTTCAAACTCCCATATCTCGCGAACGGATTGACCTAACCCAAAAATTCCTGTTGCATCTGAAAGTAGAAACTCGCCCGATCACAACGGTGTGTGTATTTTTTCCCTAGGCCATTCTGGTTAAGCGTTTGGAGCAGCAGAATTGCGAAAAATTTTTTGCCTTCTCAACCATTTCTTGGCTTCAAACTCCCATATCTCGCGAACGGATTGACCTATCCCAAAAAGTCCTATTGCATCTGAAAGTAGAAACTAGCCCGATTACAGCGGTATGTGTATTTTCTCCCTAGGCCATTCTGGTTAAGCGTTTGGAGCAGCAGAATTGCGAAAAATTTTTTGCCCTCTCAACCATTTCTTGGCTTCAAACACCCATATCTCGCGAACGGATTGACCTAACCCAAAAATTCCTATTGCATCTGAAAGTAGAAACTCGCCCGATTACAACGGTGTGTGTATTTTTTCCCTAGGCCATTCTGGTTAAGCGTTTGGAGCAGCAGAATTGCGAAAACTTTTTGCCTTCTCAACCATTTCTTGGCTTCAAACTCCCATATCTCGCGAATGGATTGACCTAACCCAAAAATTCTTATTGCATCTGAAAGTAGAAACTCGCCCGATTACAGCGGTATGTGTATTTTTTCCCTAGGCCATTCTGGTTAAGCGTTTGGAGCAGCAGAAGTGCGAAAACTTTGTTGTCTTCTCAACCATTTCTTAGCTTCAAACTCCCATATCTCGCGAACGGATTGACCTAACCCAAAAATTCCTGTTGCATCTGAAAGTAGAAACTCGCCCGATTACAGCGGTAGGTGTATTTTTTCCCTAGGCCATTCCTGTTAAGCGTTTGGAGCAGAAGAATTGCGAAAAATTTTTTGCCTTCTCAACCATTTCTTGGCTTCAATCTCCCATATCTCGCGAACGGATTGACCTATCCCAAAAATTCCTATTGCATCTGAAAGTAGAAACTCGCCCGATTACAGCGGTATGTGTATTTTTTCCCTAGGCAATTCTGGTTAAGCGTTTGGAGCAGCAGAATTGCGAAAAATTTTTTGCCTTCTCAACCATTTCTTGGCTTCAAACTCCCATATCTCGCGAACGGATTGACCTAACCCAAAAATTCCTATTGCATCTGAAAGTAGAAACTCGCCCGATTACAACGGTATGTGTATTTTTTCCCTAGCCCGTTCTGGTCAAGCGTTTGGAGCAGCAGAATTGCGAAAAATTTGTTGTCTTCTCAACCATTTCTTAGCTTCAAACTCCCTTATCTCGCGAACGGATTAACCTAACCCAAAAATTCCTATTGCATCTGAAAGTAGAAACCCGCCCGATTACAACGGTATGTGTATTTTTTCCCTAGGCCATTCTGGTTAAGCGTTTGAAGCAGCAGAATTGCGAAAAATTTTTTGCCTTCTCAACCATTTCTTGGCTTCAAACTCCCATATCTCGCGAACGGTTTGACCTAACCCAAAAATTCCTGTTGCGTCTGAAAGTAGAAACTCGCCCGATTACAACGGTATGTGTATTTTTTGCCTAGGCCATTCTGGTTAAGCGTATGGAGCAGCAGAATTGCGAAAAATTTGTTGTCATCTCAACCATTTCTTAGCTTCAAACTCCCATATCTCGCGAACGGATTGACCTAACCCAAAAATTCCTGTTGCATCTGAAAGTAGAAACTCGCCCGATTGCAACGGTATGTGTATTTTTTCCCTAGCCCGTTCTGGTCAAGCGTTTGGAGCAGCAGAATTGCGAAAAATTTGTTGTCTTCTCAACCATTTCTTAGCTTCAAACTCCCTTATCTCGCGAACGGATTAACCTAACCCAAAAATTCCTATTGCATCTGAAAGTAGAAACTCGCCCGATTACAGCGGTAGGTGTATTTTTTCCCTAGGCCATTCCTGTTAAGCGTTTGGAGCAGAAGAATTGCGAAAAATTTTTTGCCTTCTCAACCATTTCTTGGCTTCAATCTCCCATATCTCGCGAACGGATTGACCTATCCCAAAAATTCCTATTGCATCTGAAAGTAGAAACTCGCCCGATTACAGCGGTATGTGTATTTTTTCCCTAGGCAATTCTGGTTAAGCGTTTGGAGCAGCAGAATTGCGAAAAATTTTTTGCCTTCTCAACCATTTCTTGGCTTCAAACTCCCATATCTCGCGAACGGATTGACCTAACCCAAAAATTCCTATTGCATCTGAAAGTAGAAACTCGCCCGATTACAACGGTGGGTGTATTTTTGCCCTAGCCCGTTCTGGTCAAGCGTTTGGAGCAGCAGAATTGCGAAAAATTTGTTGTCTTCTCAACCATTTCTTAGCTTCAAACTCCCTTATCTCGCGAACGGATTAACCTAACCCAAAAATTCCTATTGCATCTGAAAGTAGAAACCCGCCCGATTACAACGGTATGTGTATTTTTTCCCTAGGCCATTCTGGTTAAGCGTTTGAAGCAGCAGAATTGCGAAAAATTTTTTGCCTTCTCAACCATTTCTTGGCTTCAAACTCCCATATCTCGCGAACGGATTGACCTAACCCAAAAATTCCTGTTGCGTCTGAAAGTAGAAACTCGCCCGATTACAACGGTATGTGTATTTTTTGCCTAGGCCATTCTGGTTAAGCGTATGGAGCAGCAGAATTGCGAAAAATTTGTTGTCATCTCAACCATTTCTTAGCTTCAAACTCCCATATCTCGCGAACGGATTGACC
Organism: Ptiloglossa arizonensis; assembly: GCF_051014685.1. Lineage (NCBI taxonomy): Eukaryota > Metazoa > Arthropoda > Insecta > Hymenoptera > Colletidae > Ptiloglossa > Ptiloglossa arizonensis. The sequence goes on from NW_027479094.1 coordinate 178,659, forward strand.
TAACCCAAAAATTCCTGTTGCATCTGAAAGTAGAAACTCGCCCGATTGCAACGGTATGTGTATTTTTTCCCTAGCCCGTTCTGGTCAAGCGTTTGGAGCAGCAGAATTGCGAAAAATTTGTTGTCTTCTCAACCATTTCTTAGCTTCAAACTCCCTTATCTCGCGAACGGATTAACCTAACCCAAAAATTCCTATTGCATCTGAAAGTAGAAATCCGCCCGATTACAACGGTATGTGTATTTTTTCCCTAGGCCATTCTGGTTAAGCGTTTGGAGCAGCAGAAGTGCGAAAAATTTGTTGTCTTCTCAACCATTTCTTAGCTTCAAACTCCCATATCTCGCGAACGGATTGACCTAAACCAAAAATTCCTGTTGCATCTGAAAGTAGAAACTCGCCCGATTACAGCGGTATTTGTATTTTTTCCCTAGGCCATTCTGGTTAAGCGTTTGAAGCAGCAGAATTGCGAAAAATTTTTTGCCTTCTCAACCATTTCTTAGCTTCAAACTCCCATATCTCCCGAACGGATTGACCTAACCCAAAAATTCCTGTTGCATCTGAAAGTAGAAACTAGCCCGATTACAGCGGTATGTGTATTTTCTCCCTAGGCCATTCTGTTTAAGCGTTTGGAGCAGCAGAATTGCGAAAAATTTTTTGCCCTCTCAACCATTTCTTGGCTTCAAACTCCCATATCTCGCGAACGGATTGACCTAACCCAAAAATTCCTATTGCATCTGAAAGCAGAAACTCGCCCGATTACAACGGTGGGTGTATTTTTTCCCTAGCCCGTTCTGGTCAAGCGTTTGGAGCAGCAGAATTGCGAAAAATTTGTTGTCTTCTCAACCATTTCTTAGCTTCAAACTCCCTTATCTCGCGAACGGATTAACCTAACCCAAAAATTCCTATTGCATCTGAAAGTAGAAACCCGCCCGATTACAACGGTATGTGTATTTTTTCCCTAGGCCATTCTGGTTAAGCGTTTGAAGCAGCAGAATTGCGAAAAATTTTTTGCCTTCTCAACCATTTCTTGTCTTCAAACTCCCATATCTCGCGAACGGATTGACCTAACCCAAAAATTCCTTTTGCGTCTGAAAGTAGAAACTCGCCCGATTACAACGGTATGTGTATTTTTTGCCTAGGCCATTCTGGTTAAGCGTTTGGAGCAGCAGAAGTGCGAAATATTTGTTGTCTTCTCAACCATTTCTTAGCTTCAAACTCCCATATCTTCCGAACGGATTGACCTAACCCAAAAATTCCTGTTGCATCTGAAAGTAGAAACTAGCCCGATTACAGCGGTATGTGTATTTTCTCCCTAGGCCATTCTGGTTAAGCGTTTGGAGCAGCAGAATTGCGAAAAATTTTTTGCCCTCTCAACCATTTCTTGGCTTCAAACTACCATATCTCGCGAACGGATTGACCTAACCCAAAAATTCCTATTGCATCTGAAAGTAGAAACTCGCCCAATTACAACGGTGTGTGTATTTTTTACCTAGGCCATTCTGGTTAAGCGTTTGGAGCAGCAGAATTGCGAAAAATTTTTTGCCTTCTCAACCATTTCTTGGCTCAAACTCCCATATCTCGCGATCGGATTGACCTAACCCAAAAATTCCTATTGCATCTGAAAGTAGAAACTCGCCCGATTACAACGGTGTGTGTATTTTTTCCCTAGGCCATTCTGGTTAAGCGTTTGGAGCAGCAGAATTGCGAAAACTTTTTGCCTTCTCAACCATTTCTTGGCTTCAAACTCCCATATCTCGCGAATGGATTGACCTAACCCAAAAATTCCTATTGCATCTGAAAGTAGAAACTCGCCCGATTACAGCGGTATGTGTATTTTTTCCCTAGGCCATTCTGGTTAAGCGTTAGGAGCAGCAGAATTGCGAAAAATTTTTTGACCTCTCAACCATTTCTTGGCTTCAAACTCCCATATCTCGCGAACGGATTGACCTAACCCAAAAATTCCTATTGCATCTGAAAGTAGAAACTCGCCCGATTACAACGGTGTGTGTATTTTTTCCCTAGGCCATTCTGGTTAAGCGTATGGAGCAGCAGAATTGCGAAAAATTTGTTGTCGTCTCAACCATTTCTTAGCTTCAAACTCCCATATCTCGCGAACGGATTGACCTAACCCAAAAATTCCTGTTGCATCTGAAAGTAGAAACTCGCCCGATTGCAACAGTATGTGTATTTTTTCCCTAGCCCGTTCTGGTCAAGCGTTTGGAGCAGCAGAATTGCGAAAAATTTGTTGTCTTCTCAACCATTTCTTAGCTTCAAACTCCCTTATCTCGCGAACGGATTAACCTAACCCAAAAATTCCTATTGCATCTGAAAGTAGAAACCCGCCCGATTACAACGGTATGTGTATTTTTTCCCTAGGCCATTCTGGTTAAGCGTTTGGAGCGGCAGAAGTGCGAAATATTTGTTGTCTTCTCAACCATTTCTTAGCTTCAAACTCGCATATTTCCCGAACGGATTGACCTAACCCAAAAATTCCTGTTGCATCTGAAAGTAGAAACTAGCCCGATTACAGCGGTATGTGTATTTTCTCCCTAGGCCATTCTGGTCAAGCGTTTGGAGCGGCAGAATTGCGAAAAATTTGTTGTCTTCTCAACCATTTCTTGTCTCAAACTCCCTTATCTCGCGAACGGATTAACCTAATCCAAAAATTCCTATTGCATCTGAAAGTAGAAACCCGCCCGATTACAACGGTATGTGTATTTTCTCCCTAGGCCATTCTGGTTAAGCGTTTGGAGCAGCAGAATTGCGAAAAATTTGTTGTCTTCTCAACCATTTCTTAGCTTCAAACTCCCATATGTCGCGAACGGATTGACCAAACCCAAAAATTCCTGCTGTGTTTGAAAGTAGAAACTCGCCCGATTACAACGGTATGTGTATTTTTTCCCTAGGCCATTCTGGTTAAGCGTTTGGAGCAGCAGAAGTGCGTAAAATTTGTTGTCTTCTCAACCATTTCTTAGCTTCAAACTCCCATATGTCGCGAACGGATTGACCAAACCCAAAAATTCCTGCTGCGTTTGAAAGTAGAAACTAGCCCGATTACAACGGTATGTGTATTTTCTCCCTAGGCCATTCTGGTTAAGCGTTTGGAGCAGCAGAATTGCGAAAAATTTTTTGCCTTCTCAACCATTTCTTGGCTTCAAACTCCCATATCTCGCGAACGGATTGACCTAACCCAAAAATTCCTGTTGTGTCTGAAAGTAGAAACTCGCCCGATTACAGCGGTATGTGTATTTTTTCCCTAGCCCATTCTGGTTAAGCGTTTGGAGCAGCAGAATTACGAAAAATTTGTTGTCTTCTCAACCATTTCTTAGCTTCAAACTCCCATATCTCGCGAACGGATTGACCTAACCCAAAAATTCCTATTGCATCTGAAAGTAGAAACTCGCCCGATTACAACGGTATGTGTATTTTTTCCCTAGGCCATTCTGGTTAAGCGTTTGGAGCAGCAGAATTGCGAAAAATTTTTTGCCTTCTCAACCACTTCTTGGCTTCAAACTCCCATATCTCGCGAACGGATTGACCTAACCCAAAAATTCCTATTGCATCGGAAAGTAGAAACTCGCCCGATTAAAACGGTATGTGTATTTTTTCCCTAGGCCATTCTGGTTAAGCGTTTGGAGCAGCAGAAATGCGAAAAATTTGTTGTCTTCTCAACCATTTCTTAGCTTCAAACTACCATATCTCGCGAACGGATTGACCTAACCCAAAAATTCCTGTTGCATATGAAAGTAGAAACTCGCCCGATTACAACGGTATGTGTATTTTTTCCCTAGGCCATTCTGGTTAAGCGTTTGGAACAGCAGAAGTGCGTAAAATTTGTTGTCTTCTCAACCATTTCTTAGCTTCAAACTCCCATATCTCGCGAACGTATTGACCAAACCCAAAAATTCCTGCTGCGTTTGAAAGTAGAAACTAGCCCGATTACAACGGTATGTGTATTTTCTCCGTAGGCCATTCTGGTTAAGCGTTTGGAGCAGCAGAATTGCGAAAAATTTTTTGCACTCTCAACCATTTCTTGGATTCAAACTCCCATATCTCGCGAACGGATTGACCTAACCCAAAAATTCCTGCAGCGTCTGAAAGTAGAAACTCGGCCGATTACTACTGTATGTGTATTTTTTCCCTAGCCCACTCTGGTCAAGCGTTTGGAGCATCAGAATTGCGAAAAATTTGTTTTCTTCTCAACCATTTCTTGGCTTCAAACTCCCATATCTCGCGAAAGGATTGACCTAACCAAAAAATTCCTATTGCATCTGAAAGTAGAAACTCGCCCGATTACAACGGTATGTGTATTTTTTGCCTAGGCCATTCTGGTTAGGCGTTTGGAGCAGCAGAATTGCGAAAAAATTTTTGCCTTCTCAACCATTTCTTGGCTTCAAACTCCCATATCTCGCGAACGGATTGACGTAACCCAAAAATTCCTGTTGCATCTGAAAGTAGAAACTAGCCCGATTACAGCGGTATGTGTATTTTCTCCCTAGGCCATTCTGGTTAAGCGTTTGGAGCAGCAGAATTGCGAAAAATTTTTTGCCCTCTCAACCATTTCTTGGCTTCAAACTCCCATATCTCGCGAACGGATTGACCTAACCCAAAAATTCCTATTGCATCTGAAAGTAGAAACTCGCCCGATTACAACGGTGTGTGTATTTTTTCCCTAGGCCATTCTGGTTAAGCGTTTGGAGCAGCAGAATTGCGAAAAATTTTTTGCCTTCTCAACCATTTCTTGGCTTCAAACTCCCATATCTCGCGATCGGATTGACCTAACCCAAAAATTCCAATTGCATCTGAAAGTAGAAACTCGCCCGATTACAACGGTGTGTGTATTTTTTCCCTAGCCCATTCTGGTCAAGCGTTTGGAGCAGCAGAATTGCGAAAAATTTGTTGTCTTCTCAACCATTTCTTAGCTTCAAACTCCCTTATCTCGCGAACGGATTAACCTAACCCAAAAATTCCTATTGCATCTGAAAGTAGAAACTCGCCCGATTACAACGGTGTGTGTATTTTTTCCCTAGGCCATTCTGGTTAAGCGTTTGGAGCAGCAGAAATGCGAAAAATTTTTTGCCCTCTCAACCATTTCTTGGCTTCAAACACCCATATCTCGCGAACGTATTGACCAAACCCAAAAATTCCTGCTGCGTTTGAAAGTAGAAACTAGCCCGATTACAACGGTATGTGTATTTTCTCCGTAGGCCATTCTGGTTAAGCGTTTGGAGCAGCAGAATTGCGAAAAATTTTTTGCATTCTCAACCATTTCTTGGATTCAAACTCCCATATCTCGCGAACGGATTGACCTAACCCAAAAATTCCTGCAGCGTCTGAAAGTAGAAACTCGGCCGATTACTACTGTATGTGTATTTTTTCCCTAGCTCACTCTGGTCAAGCGTTTGGAGCATCAGAATTGCGAAAAATTTGTTTTCTTCTCAACCATTTCTTGGCTTCAAACTCCCATATCTCGCGAAAGGATTGACCTAACCAAAAAATTCCTATTGCATCTGAAAGTAGAAACTCGCCCGATTACAACGGTATGTGTATTTTTTGCCTAGGCCATTCTGGTTAGGCGTTTGGAGCAGCAGAATTGCGAAAAATTTTTTGCCTTCTCAACCATTTCTTGGCTTCAAACTCCCATATCTCGCGAACGGATTGACGTAACCCAAAAATTCCTGTTGCATCTGAAAGTAGAAACTAGCCCGATTACAGCGGTATGTGTATTTTCTCCCTAGGCCATTCTGGTTAAGCGTTTGGAGCAGCAGAATTGCGAAAAATTTTTTGCCCTCTCAACCATTTCTTGGCTTCAAACTCCCATATCTCGCGAACGGATTGACCTAACCCAAAAATTCCTATTGCATCTGAAAGTAGAAACTCGCCCGATTACAACGGTGTGTGTATTTTTTCCCTAGGCCATTCTGGTTAAGCGTTTGGTGCAGCAGAATTGCGAAAAATTTTTTGCCTTCTCAACCATTTCTTGGCTTCAAACTCCCATATCTCGCGATCGGATTGACCTAACCCAAAAATTCCAATTGCATCTGAAAGTAGAAACTCGCCCGATTACAACGGTGTGTGTATTTTTTCCCTAGCCCATTCTGGTCAAGCGTTTGGAGCAGCAGAATTGCGAAAAATTTGTTGTCTTCTCAACCATTTCTTAGCTTCAAACTCCCTTATCTCGCGAACGGATTAACCTAACCCAAAAATTCCTATTGCATCTGAAAGTAGAAACCCGCCCGATTACAACGGTATGTGTATTTTTTCCCTAGGCCATTCTGGTTAAGCGGTTGGAGCAGCAGAAGTGCGAAAAATTTGTTATCTTCTCAACCATTTCTTAGCTTCAAACTCCCATATCACGCGAACGGATTGACCTAAACCAAAAATTCCAATTGCATCTGAAAGTAGAAACTCGCCCGATTACAACGGTGTGTGTATTTTTTCCCTAGGCCATTCTGGTTAAGCGGTTGGAGCAGCAGAATTGCGAAAAATTTTTTGCCTTCTCAACCATTTCTTGGCTTCAAACTCCCATATCTCGCGAACGGATTGACCTAACCCAAAAATTCCAATTGCATCGGAAAGTAGAAACTCGCCCGATTAAAACGGTATGTGTATTTTTTCCCTAGGCCATTCTGGTTAAGCGTTTGGAGCAGCAGAATTGCGAAAAATTTGTTGTCTTCTCAACCATTTCTTAGCTTCAAACTCCCATATCTCGCGAACGGATTGACCAAAGCCAAAAATTCCTGCTGCGTTTGAAAGTAGAAACTAACCCGATTACAACGGTATGTGTATTTTCTCCCTAGGCCATTCTGGTTAAGCGTTTGGAGCAGCAGAATTGCGAAAAATTTTTTGCATTCTCAACCATTTCTTGGATTCAAACTCCCATATCTCGCGAACGGATTGACCTAACCCAAAAATTCCTGCAGCGTCTGAAAGTAGAAACTCGGCCGATTACTACTGTATGTGTATTTTTTCCCTAGCCCACTCTGGTCAAGCGTTTGGAGCATCAGAATTGCGAAAAATTGGTTTTCTTCTCAACCATTTCTTGGCTTCAAACTCCCATATCTCGCGAAAGGATTGACCTAACCAAAAAATTCCTATTGCATCTGAAAGTAGAAACTCGCCCGATTACAACGGTATGTGTATTTTTTGCCTAGGCCATTCTGGTTAGGCGTTTGGAGCAGCAGAATTGCGAAAAATTTTTTGCCTTCTCAACCAATTCTTGGCTTCAACCTCCCATATCTCGCGAACGGATTGACGTAACCCAAAAATTCCTATTGCATCTGAAAGTAGAAACTCGCACGATTACAACGGTGTGTGTATTTTTTCCCTAGGCCATTCTGGTTAAGCGTTTGGAGCAGCAGAATTGCGAAAAATTTTTTGCCTTCTCAACCATTTCTTGGCTTCAAACTCCCATATCTCGCGATCGGATTGACCTAACCCAAAAATTCCAATTGCATCTGAAAGTAGAAACTCGCCCGATTACAACGGAGTGTGTATTTTTTCCCTAGCCCATTCTGGTCAAGCGTTTGGAGCAGCAGAATTGCGAAAAATTTGTTGTCTTCTCAACCATTTCTTAGCTTCAAACTCCCATATCACGCGAACGGATTGACCTAAACCAAAAATTCCTGTTGCATCTGAAAGTAGAAACTCGCCCGATTACAGCGGTATTTGTATTTTTTCCCTAGGCCATTCTGGTTAAGCGTTTGGAGCAGCAGAATTGCGAAAAATTTTTTGCCTTCTCAACCATTTCTTGCCTTCAAACTCCCATATCTCGCGAACGGATTGACCTAACCCAAAAATTCCTATTGCATCTGAAAGTAGAAACTAGCCCGATTACAGGGGTATGTGTATTTTCTCCCTAGACCATTCTGGTTAAGCGTTTGGAGCAGCAGAATTGCGAAAAATTTGTTGTCTTCTCAACCATTTCTTAGCTTCAAACTCCCATATCTCGCGAACGGATTGACCTAACCCAAAAATTCTTGTTGCATATGAAAGTAGAAACTCGCCCGATTACAACGGTATGTGTATTTTTTCCCTAGGCCATTCTGGTTAAGCGTTTGGAGCAGCAGAAGTGCGTAAAATTTGTTGTCTTCTCAACCATTTCTTAGATTCAAACTCCCATATGTCGCGAACGGATTGACCAAACCCAAAAATTCCTGCTGCGTTTGAAAGTAGAAACTCGCCCGATTACAACGGTATGTGTATTTTTTCCCTAGGCCATTCTGGTTAAGCGTTTGGAGCAGCAGAAGTGCGTAAAATTTGTTGTCTTCTCAACCATTTCTTAGCTTCAAACCCCCATATCTCGCGAACGGATTGACCTAACCCAAAAATTCCTGTTGCATATGAAAGTAGAAACTCGCCCGATTACAACGGTATGTGTATTTTTTCCCTAGGCCATTCTGGTTAAGCGTTTGGAGCAGCAGAAGTGCGTAAAATTTGTTGTCTTCTCAACCATTTCTTAGCTTCAAACTCCCATATCTCGCGAACGTATTGACCAAACCCAAAAATTCCTGCTGCGTTTGAAAGTAGAAACTAGCCCGATTACAACGGTATGTGTATTTTCTCCGTAGGCCATTCTGGTTAAGCGTTTGGAGCAGCAGAATTGCGAAAAATTTTTTGCATTCTCAACCATTTCTTGGATTCAAACTCCCATATCTCGCGAACGGATTGACCTAACCCAAAAATTCCTGCAGCGTCTGAAAGTAGAAACTCGGCCGATTACTACTGTATGTGTATTTTTTCCCTAGCTCACTCTGGTCAAGCGTTTGGAGCATCAGAATTGCGAAAAATTTGTTTTCTTCTCAACCATTTCTTGGCTTCAAACTCCCATATCTCGCGAAAGGATTGACCTAACCAAAAAATTCCTATTGCATCTGAAAGTAGAAACTCGCCCGATTACAACGGTATGTGTATTTTTTGCCTAGGCCATTCTGGTTAGGCGTTTGAAGCAGCAGAATTGCGAAAAATTTTTTGCCTTCTCAACCATTTCTTGGCTTCAAACTCCCATATCTCGCGAACGGATTGACGTAACCCAAAAATTCCTGTTGCATCTGAAAGTAGAAACTAGCCCGATTACAGCGGTATGTGTATTTTCTCCCTAGGCCATTCTGGTTAAGCGTTTGGAGCAGCAGAATTGCGAAAAATTTTTTGCCCTCTCAACCATTTCTTGGCTTCAAACTCCCATATCTCGCGAACGGATTGACCTAACCCAAAAATTCCTATTGCATCTGAAAGTAGAAACTCGCCCGATTACAACGGTGTGTGTATTTTTTCCCTAGGCCATTCTGGTTAAGCGTTTGGTGCAGCAGAATTGCGAAAAATTTTTTGCCTTCTCAACCATTTCTTGGCTTCAAACTCCCATATCTCGCGATCGGATTGACCTAACCCAAAAATTCCAATTGCATCTGAAAGTAGAAACTCGCCCGATTACAACGGTGTGTGTATTTTTTCCCTAGCCCATTCTGGTCAAGCGTTTGGAGCAGCAGAATTGCGAAAAATTTGTTGTCTTCTCAACCATTTCTTAGCTTCAAACTCCCTTATCTCGCGAACGGATTAACCTAACCCAAAAATTCCTATTGCATCTGAAAGTAGAAACCCGCCCGATTACAACGGTATGTGTATTTTTTCCCTAGGCCATTCTGGTTAAGCGGTTGGAGCAGCAGAAGTGCGAAAAATTTGTTATCTTCTCAACCATTTCTTAGCTTCAAACTCCCATATCACGCGAACGGATTGACCTAAACCAAAAATTCCAATTGCATCTGAAAGTAGAAACTCGCCCGATTACAACGGTGTGTGTATTTTTTCCCTAGGCCATTCTGGTTAAGCGGTTGGAGCAGCAGAATTGCGAAAAATTTTTTGCCTTCTCAACCATTTCTTGGCTTCAAACTCCCATATCTCGCGAACGGATTGACCTAACCCAAAAATTCCTGTTGCATATGAAAGTAGAAACTCGCCCGATTACAAAGGTATGTGTATTTTTTCCCTAGGCCATTCTGGTTAAGCGTTTGTAGCAGCAGAAGTGCGTAAAATTTGTTGTCTTCTCAACCATTTCTTAGCTTCAAACTCCCATATCTCGCGAACGGATTGACCAAACCCAAAAATTCCTGCTGCGTTTGAAAGTAGAAACTAACCCGATTACAACGGTATGTGTATTTTCTCCCTAGGCCATTCTGGTTAAGCGTTTGGAGCAGCAGAATTGCGAAAAATTTTTTGCATTCTCAACCATTTCTTGGATTCAAACTCCCATATCTCGCGAACGGATTGACCTAACCCAAAAATTCCTGCAGCGTCTGAAAGTAGAAACTCGGCCGATTACTACTGTATGTGTATTTTTTCCCTAGCCCACTCTGGTCAAGCGTTTGGAGCATCAGAATTGCGAAAAATTTGTTTTCTTCTCAACCATTTCTTGGCTTCAAACTCCCATATCTCGCGAAAGGATTGACCTAACCAAAAAATTCCTATTGCATCTGAAAGTAGAAACTCGCCCGATTACAACGGTATGTGTATTTTTTGCCTAGGCCATTCTGGTTAGGCGTTTGGAGCAGCAGAATTGCGAAAAATTTTTTGCCTTCTCAACCAATTCTTGGCTTCAACCTCCCATATCTCGCGAACGGATTGACGTAACCCAAAAATTCCTATTGCATCTGAAAGTAGAAACTCGCACGATTACAACGGTGTGTGTATTTTTTCCCTAGGCCATTCTGGTTAAGCGTTTGGAGCAGCAGAATTGCGAAAAATTTTTTGCCTTCTCAACCATTTCTTGGCTTCAAACTCCCATATCTCGCGATCGGATTGACCTAACCCAAAAATTCCAATTGCATCTGAAAGTAGAAACTCGCCCGATTACAACGGTGTGTGTATTTTTTCCCTAGCCCATTCTGGTCAAGCGTTTGGAGCAGCAGAATTGCGAAAAATTTGTTGTCTTCTCAACCATTTCTTAGCTTCAAACTCCCATATCACGCGAACGGATTGACCGAAACCAAAAATTCCTGTTGCATCTGAAAGTAGAAACTCGCCCGATTACAGCGGTATTTGTATTTTTTCCCTAGGCCATTCTGGTTAAGCGTTTGGAGCAGCAGAATTGCGAAAAATTTTTTGCCTTCTCAACCATTTCTTGCCTTCAAACTCCCATATCTCGCGAACGGATTGACCTAACCCAAAAATTCCTATTGCATCTGAAAGTAGAAACTAGCCCGATTACAGGGGTATGTGTATTTTCTCCCTAGACCATTCTGGTTAAGCGTTTGGAGCAGCAGAATTGCGAAAAATTTGTTGTCTTCTCAACCATTTCTTAGCTTCAAACTCCCATATCTCGCGAACGGATTGACCTAACCCAAAAATTCTTGTTGCATATGAAAGTAGAAACTCGCCCGATTACAACGGTATGTGTATTTTTTCCCTAGGCCATTCTGGTTAAGCGTTTGGAGCAGCAGAAGTGCGTAAAATTTGTTGTCTTCTCAACCATTTCTTAGATTCAAACTCCCATATGTCGCGAACGGATTGACCAAACCCAAAAATTCCTGCTGCGTTTGAAAGTAGAAACTCGCCCGATTACAACGGTATGTGTATTTTTTCCCTAGGCCATTCTGGTTAAGCGTTTGGAGCAGCAGAAGTGCGTAAAATTTGTTGTCTTCTCAACCATTTCTTAGCTTCAAACCCCCATATCTCGCGAACGGATTGACCTAACCCAAAAATTCCTGTTGCATATGAAAGTAGAAACTCGCCCGATTACAACGGTATGTGTATTTTTTCCCTAGGCCATTCTGGTTAAGCGTTTGGAACAGCAGAAGTGCGTAAAATTTGTTGTCTTCTCAACCATTTCTTAGCTTCAAACTCCCATATCTCGCGAACGTATTGACCAAACCCAAAAATTCCTGCTGCGTTTGAAAGTAGAAACTAGCCCGATTACAACGGTATGTGTATTTTCTCCGTAGGCCATTCTGGTTAAGCGTTTGGAGCAGCAGAATTGCGAAAAATTTTTTGCATTCTCAACCATTTCTTAGCTTCAAACTCCCATATCTCGCGAACGGATTGACCTAACCCAAAAATTCTTGTTGCATATGAAAGTAGAAACTCGCCCGATTACAACGGTATGTGTATTTTTTCCCTAGGCCATTCTGGTTAAGCGTTTGGAGCAGCAGAAGTGCGTAAAATTTGTTGTCTTCTCAACCATTTCTTAGATTCAAACTCCCATATGTCGCGAACGGATTGACCAAACCCAAAAATTCCTGCTGCGTTTGAAAGTAGAAACTCGCCCGATTACAACGGTATGTGTATTTTTTCCCTAGGCCATTCTGGTTAAGCGTTTGGAGCAGCAGAAGTGCGTAAAATTTGTTGTCTTCTCAACCATTTCTTAGTTTCAAAGTCCCATATGTCGCGAACGGATTGACCAAAACCAAAAATTCCTGCTGCGTCTGAAAGTAGAAACTAGCCCGATTACAACGGTATGTGTATTTTCTCCCTAGGCCATTCTGGTTATGCGTTTGGAGCAGCAGAATTGCGAAAAATTTTTTGCCTTCTCAACCATTTCTTGGCTTCAAACTCCCATATCTCGCGAACGGATTGACCTCACCCAAAAATTCCTATTGCATCTGAAAGTAGAAAGTCGCCCGATTACAACGGTGTGTGTATTTTTTCCCTAGGCCATTCTGGTTAAGCGTTTGGAGCAGCAGAATTGCGAAAACTTTTTGCCTTCTCAACCATTTCTTGGCTTCAAACTCCCATATCTCGCGAACGGATTGACCTAACCCAAAAATTCCTATTGCATCTGAAAGTAGAAACTCGCCCGATTACAACGGTGTGTGTATTTTTTCCCTAGGCCATTCTGGTTAAGCGTATGGAGCAGCAGAATTGCGAAAAATTTGTTGTCGTCTCAACCATTTCTTAGCTTCAAACTCCCATATCTCGCGAACGGATTGACCTAACCCAAAAATTCCTGTTGCATCTGAAAGTAGAAACTCGCCCGATTGCAACAGTATGTGTATTTTTTCCCTAGCCCGTTCTGGTCAAGCGTTTGGAGCAGCAGAATTGCGAAAAATTTGTTGTCTTCTCAACCATTTCTTAGCTTCAAACTCCCTTATCTCGCGAACGGATTAACCTAACCCAAAAATTCCTATTGCATCTGAAAGTAGAAACCCGCCCGATTACAACGGTATGTGTATTTTTTCCCTAGGCCATTCTGGTTAAGCGTTTGGAGCGGCAGAAGTGCGAAATATTTGTTGTCTTCTCAACCATTTCTTAGCTTCAAACTCGCATATTTCCCGAACGGATTGACCTAACCCAAAAATTCCTGTTGCATCTGAAAGTAGAAACTAGCCCGATTACAGCGGTATGTGTATTTTCTCCCTAGGCCATTCTGGTCAAGCGTTTGGAGCGGCAGAATTGCGAAAAATTTGTTGTCTTCTCAACCATCTCTTGTCTCAAACTCCCTTATCTCGCGAACGGATTAACCTAACCCAAAAATTCCTATTGCATCTGAAAGTAGAAACCCGCCCGATTACAACGGTATGTGTATTTTTTCCCTAGGCCATTCTGGTTAAGCGTTTGGAGCAGCAGAATTGCGAAAAATTTGTTGTCTTCTCAACCATTTCTTAGCTTCAAACTCCCATATGTCGCGAACGGATTGACCAAACCCAAAAATTCCTGCTGTGTTTGAAAGTAGAAACTCGCCCGATTACAACGGTATGTGTATTTTTTTCCCTAGGCCATTCTGGTTAAGCGTTTGGAGCAGCAGAAGTGCGTAAAATTTGTTGTCTTCTCAACCATTTCTTAGCTTCAAACTCCCATATGTCGCGAACGGATTGACCAAACCCAAAAATTCCTGCTGCGTTTGAAAGTAGAAACTAGCCCGATTACAACGGTATGTGTATTTTCTCCCTAGGCCATTCTGGTTAAGCGTTTGGAGCAGCAGAATTGCGAAAAATTTTTTGCCTTCTCAACCATTTCTTGGCTTCAAACTCCCATATCTCGCGAACGGATTGACCTAACCCAAAAATTCCTATTGCATCTGAAAGTAGAAACTCGCCCGATTACAACGGTGTGTGTATTTTTTCCCTAGGCCATTCTGGTTAAGCGTTTGGAGCATCAGAATTGCGAAAAATTTTTTGCCTTCTCAACCATTTCTTGGCTTCAAACTCCCATATCTCGCGAACGGATTGACCTAACCCAAAAATTCCTGTTGTGTCTGAAAGTAGAAACTCGCCCGATTACAGCGGTATGTGTATTTTTTCCCTAGCCCATTCTGGTTAAGCGTTTGGAGCAGCAGAATTACGAAAAATTTGTTGTCTTCTCAACCATTTCTTAGCTTCAAACTCCCATATCTCGCGAACGGATTGACCTAACCCAAAAATTCCTATTGCATCTGAAAGTAGAAACTCGCCCGATTACAACGGTATGTGTATTTTTTCCCTAGGCCATTCTGGTTAAGCGTTTGGAGCAGCAGAATTGCGAAAAATTTTTTGCCTTCTCAACCATTTCTTGGCTTCAAACTCCCATATCTCGCGAACGGATTGACCTAACCCAAAAATTCCTATTGCATCGGAAAATAGAAACTCGCCCGATTAAAACGGTATGTGTATTTTTCCCCTAGGCCATTCTGGTTAAGCGTTTGGAGCAGCAGAAATGCGAAAAATTTGTTGTCTTCTCAACCATTTCTTAGCTTCAAACTACCATATCTCGCGAACGGATTGACCTAACCCAAAAATTCCTGTTGCATATGAAAGTAGAAACTCGCCCGATTACAACGGTATGTGTATTTTTTCCCTAGGCCATTCTGGTTAAGCGTTTGGAACAGCAGAAGTGCGTAAAATTTGTTGTCTTCTCAACCATTTCTTAGCTTCAAACTCCCATATCTCGCGAACGTATTGACCAAACCCAAAAATTCCTGCTGCGTTTGAAAGTAGAAACTAGCCCGATTACAACGGTATGTGTATTTTCTCCGTAGGCCATTCTGGTTAAGCGTTTGGAGCAGCAGAATTGCGAAAAATTTTTTGCACTCTCAACCATTTCTTGGATTCAAACTCCCATATCTCGCGAACGGATTGACCTAACCCAAAAATTCCTGCAGCGTCTGAAAGTAGAAACTCGGCCGATTACTACTGTATGTGTATTTTTTCCCTAGCCCACTCTGGTCAAGCGTTTGGAGCATCAGAATTGCGAAAAATTTGTTTTCTTCTCAACCATTTCTTGGCTTCAAACTCCCATATCTCGCGAAAGGATTGACCTAACCAAAAAATTCCTATTGCATCTGAAAGTAGAAACTCGCCCGATTACAACGGTATGTGTATTTTTTGCCTAGGCCATTCTGGTTAGGCGTTTGGAGCAGCAGAATTGCGAAAAATTTTTTGCCTTCTCAACCATTTCTTGGCTTCAAACTCCCATATCTCGCGAACGGATTGACGTAACCCAAAAATTCCTGTTGCATCTGAAAGTAGAAACTAGCCCGATTACAGCGGTATGTGTATTTTCTCCCTAGGCCATTCTGGTTAAGCGTTTGGAGCAGCAGAATTGCGAAAAATTTTTTGCCCTCTCAACCATTTCTTGGCTTCAAACTCCCATATCTCGCGAACGGATTGACCTAACCCAAAAATTCCTATTGCATCTGAAAGTAGAAACTCGCCCGATTACAACGGTGTGTGTATTTTTTCCCTAGGCCATTCTGGTTAAGCGTTTGGAGCAGCAGAATTGCGAAAAATTTTTTGCCTTCTCAACCATTTCTTGGCTTCAAACTCCCATATCTCGCGATCGGATTGACCTAACCAAAAAATTCCAATTGCATCTGAAAGTAGAAACTCGCCCGATTACAACGGTGTGTGTATTTTTTCCCTAGCCCATTCTGGTCAAGCGTTTGGAGCAGCAGAATTGCGAAAAATTTGTTGTCTTCTCAACCATTTCTTAGCTTCAAACTCCCTTATCTCGCGAACGGATTAACCTAACCCAAAAATTCCTATTGCATCTGAAAGTAGAAACTCGCCCGATTACAACGGTGTGTGTATTTTTTCCCTAGGCCATTCTGGTTAAGCGTTTGGAGCAGCAGAAATGCGAAAAATTTGTTGTCTTCTCAACCATTTCTTAGCTTCAAACCCCCATATCTCGCGAACGGATTGACCTAACCCAAAAATTCCTGTTGCATATGAAAGTAGAAACTCGCCCGATTACAACGGTATGTGTATTTTTTCCCTAGGCCATTCTGGTTAAGCGTTTGGAACAGCAGAAGTGCGTAAAATTTGTTGTCTTCTCAACCATTTCTTAGCTTCAAACTCCCATATCTCGCGAACGTATTGACCAAACCCAAAAATTCCTGCTGCGTTTGAAAGTAGAAACTAGCCCGATTACAACGGTATGTGTATTTTCTCCGTAGGCCATTCTGGTTAAGCGTTTGGAGCAGCAGAATTGCGAAAAATTTTTTGCATTCTCAACCATTTCTTGGATTCAAACTCCCATATCTCGCGAACGGATTGACCTAACCCAAAAATTCCTGCAGCGTCTGAAAGTAGAAACTCGGCCGATTACTACTGTATGTGTATTTTTTCCCTAGCCCACTCTGGTCAAGCGTTTGGAGCATCAGAATTGCGAAAAATTTGTTTTCTTCTCAACCATTTCTTGGCTTCAAACTCCCATATCTCGCGAAAGGATTGACCTAACCAAAAAATTCCTATTGCATCTGAAAGTAGAAACTCGCCCGATTACAACGGTATGTGTATTTTTTGCCTAGGCCATTCTGGTTAGGCGTTTGGAGCAGCAGAATTGCGAAAAATTTTTTGCCTTCTCAACCATTTCTTGGCTTCAAACTCCCATATCTCGCGAACGGATTGACGTAACCCAAAAATTCCTGTTGCATCTGAAAGTAGAAACTAGCCCGATTACAGCGGTATGTGTATTTTCTCCCTAGGCCATTCTGGTTAAGCGTTTGGAGCAGCAGAATTGCGAAAAATTTTTTGCCCTCTCAACCATTTCTTGGCTTCAAACTCCCATATCTCGCGAACGGATTGACCTAACCCAAAAATTCCTATTGCATCTGAAAGTAGAAACTCGCCCGATTACAACGGTGTGTGTATTTTTTCCCTAGGCCATTCTGGTTAAGCGTTTGGTGCAGCAGAATTGCGAAAAATTTTTTGCCTTCTCAACCATTTCTTGGCTTCAAACTCCCATATCTCGCGATCGGATTGACCTAACCCAAAAATTCCAATTGCATCTGAAAGTAGAAACTCGCCCGATTACAACGGTGTGTGTATTTTTTCCCTAGCCCATTCTGGTCAAGCGTTTGGAGCAGCAGAATTGCGAAAAATTTGTTGTCTTCTCAACCATTTCTTAACTTCAAACTCCCTTATCTCGCGAACGGATTAACCTAACCCAAAAATTCCTATTGCATCTGAAAGTAGAAACCCGCCCGATTACAACGGTATGTGTATTTTTTCCCTAGGCCATTCTGGTTAAGCGGTTGGAGCAGCAGAAGTGCGAAAAATTTGTTATCTTCTCAACCATTTCTTAGCTTCAAACTCCCATATCACGCGAACGGATTGACCTAAACCAAAAATTCCAATTGCATCTGAAAGTAGAAACTCGCCCGATTACAACGGTGTGTGTATTTTTTCCCTAGGCCATTCTGGTTAAGCGGTTGGAGCAGCAGAATTGCGAAAAATTTTTTGCCTTCTCAACCATTTCTTGGCTTCAAACTCCCATATCTCGCGAACGGATTGACCTAACCCAAAAATTCCAATTGCATCGGAAAGTAGAAACTCGCCCGATTAAAACGGTATGTGTATTTTTTCCCTAGGCCATTCTGGTTAAGCGTTTGGAGCAGCAGAAGTGCGAAAAATTTGTTGTCTTCTCAACCATTTCTTAGCTTCAAACTCCCATATCTCGCGAACGGATTGACCTAACCCAAAAATTCCTGTTGCATATGAAAGTAGAAACTCGCCCGATTACAAAGGTATGTGTATTTTTTCCCTAGGCCATTCTGGTTAAGCGTTTGTAGCAGCAGAAGTGCGTAAAATTTGTTGTCTTCTCAACCATTTCTTAATTTCAAACTCCCATATCTCGCGAACGGATTGACCAAACCCAAAAATTCCTGCTGCGTTTGAAAGTAGAAACTAACCCGATTACAACGGTATGTGTATTTTCTCCCTAGGCCATTCTGGTTAAGCGTTTGGAGCAGCAGAATTGCGAAAAATTTTTTGCATTCTCAACCATTTCTTGGATTCAAACTCCCATATCTCGCGAACGGATTGACCTAACCCAAAAATTCCTGCAGCGTCTGAAAGTAGAAACTCGGCCGATTACTACTGTATGTGTATTTTTTCCCTAGCCCACTCTGGTCAAGCGTTTGGAGCATCAGAATTGCGAAAAATTTGTTTTCTTCTCAACCATTTCTTGGCTTCAAACTCCCATATCTCGCGAAAGGATTGACCTAACCAAAAAATTCCTGTTGCATCTGAAAGTAGAAACTCGCCCGATTACAACGGTATGTGTATTTTTTGCCTAGGCCATTCTGGTTAGGCGTTTGGAGCAGCAGAATTGCGAAAAATTTTTTGCCTTCTCAACCAATTCTTGGCTTCAACCTCCCATATCTCGCGAACGGATTGACGTAACCCAAAAATTCCTGTTGCACCTGAAAGTAGAAACTAGCCCGATTACAGCGGTATGTGTATTTTCTCCCTAGGCCATTCTGGTTAAGCGTTTGGAGCAGCAGAATTGCGAAAAATTTTTTGCCCTCTCAACCATTTCTTGGCTTCAAACTCCCATATCTCGCGAACGGATTGACCTAACCCAAAAATTCCTATTGCATCTGAAAGTAGAAACTCGCACGATTACAACGGTGTGTGTATTTTTTCCGTAGGCCATTCTGGTTAAGCGTTTGGAGCAGCAGAATTGCGAAAAATTTTTTGCCTTCTCAACCATTTCTTGGCTTCAAACTCCCATATCTCGCGAACGGATTGACCAAACCCAAAAATTCCTGCTGCGTTTGAAAGTAGAAACTAGCCCGATTACAACGGTATGTGTATTTTCTCCCTAGGCCATTCTGGTTAAGCGTTTGGAGCAGCAGAATTGCGAAAAATTTTTTGCCCTCTCAACCATTTCTTGGCTTCAAACTCCCATATCTCGTGAACGGATTGACCTAACCCAAAAATTCCTATTGCATCTGAAAGTAGAAACTCGCACGATTACAACGGTGTGTGTATTTTTTCCCTAGGCCATTCTGGTTAAGCGTTTGGAGCAGCAGAATTGCGAAAAATTTTTTGCCTTCTCAACCATTTCTTGGCTTCAAACTCCCATATCTCGCGATCGGATTGACCTAACCCAAAAATTCCAATTGCATCTGAAAGTAGAAACTCGCCCGATTACAACGGTGTGTGTATTTTTTCCCTAGCCCATTCTGGTCAAGCGTTTGGAGCAGCAGAATTGCGAAAAATTTGTTGTCTTCTCAACCATTTCTTAGCTTCAAACTCCCATATCACGCGAACGGATTGACCTAAACCAAAAATTCCTGTTGCATCTGAAAGTAGAAACTCGCCCGATTACAGCGGTATTTGTATTTTTTCCCTAGGCCATTCTGGTTAAGCGTTTGGAGCAGCAGAATTGCGAAAAATTTTTTGCCTTCTCAACCATTTCTTGCCTTCAAACTCCCATATCTCGCGAACGGATTGACCTAACCCAAAAATTCCTATTGCATCTGAAAGTAGAAACTAGCCCGATTACAGGGGTATGTGTATTTTCTCCCTAGACCATTCTGGTTAAGCGTTTGGAGCAGCAGAATTGCGAAAAATTTGTTGTCTTCTCAACCATTTCTTAGCTTCAAACTCCCATATCTCGCGAACGGATTGACCTAACCCAAAAATTCTTGTTGCATATGAAAGTAGAAACTCGCCCGATTACAACGGTATGTGTATTTTTTCCCTAGGCCATTCTGGTTAAGCGTTTGGAGCAGCAGAAGTGCGTAAAATTTGTTGTCTTCTCAACCATTTCTTAGATTCAAACTCCCATATGTCGCGAACGGATTGACCAAACCCAAAAATTCCTGCTGCGTTTGAAAGTAGAAACTCGCCCGATTACAACGGTATGTGTATTTTTTCCCTAGGCCATTCTGGTTAAGCGTTTGGAGCAGCAGAAGTGCGTAAAATTTGTTGTCTTCTCAACCATTTCTTAGCTTCAAACTCCCATATGTCGCGAACGGATTGACCAAACCCAAAAATTCCTGCTGCGTTTGAAAGTAGAAACTAGCCCGATTACAACGGTATGTGTATTTTCTCCCTAGGCCATTCTGGTTAAGCGTTTGGAGCAGCATAATTGCGAAAAATTTTTTGCCTTCTCAACCATTTCTTAGCTTCAAACTCCCATATCTCGCGAACGGATTGACCTAACCCAAAAATTCTTGTTGCATATGAAAGTAGAAACTCGCCCGATTACAACGGTATGTGTATTTTTTCCCTAGGCCATTCTGGTTAAGCGTTTGGAGCAGCAGAAGTGCGTAAAATTTGTTGTCTTCTCAACCATTTCTTAGATTCAAACTCCCATATGTCGCGAACGGATTGACCAAACCCAAAAATTCCTGCTGCGTTTGAAAGTAGAAACTCGCCCGATTACAACGGTGTGTGTATTTTTTCCCTAGCCCATTCTGGTCAAGCGTTTGGAGCAGCAGAATTGCGAAAAATTTGTTGTCTTCTCAAACATTTCTTAGCTTCAAACTCCCATATCACGCGAACGGATTGACCTAAACCAAAAATTCCTGTTGCATCTGAAAGTAGAAACTCGCCCGATTACAGCGGTATTTGTATTTTTTCCCTAGGCCATTCTGGTTAAGCGTTTGGAGCAGCAGAATTGCGAAAAATTTTTTGCCTTCTCAACCATTTCTTGCCTTCAAACTCCCATATCTCGCGAACGGATTGACCTAACCCAAAAATTCCTATTGCATCTGAAAGTAGAAACTAGCCCGATTACAGGGGTATGTGTATTTTCTCCCTAGACCATTCTGGTTAAGCGTTTGGAGCAGCAGAATTGCGAAAAATTTGTTGTCTTCTCAACCATTTCTTAGCTTCAAACTCCCATATCTCGCGAACGGATTGACCTAACCCAAAAATTCTTGTTGCATATGAAAGTAGAAACTCGCCCGATTACAACGGTATGTGTATTTTTTCCCTAGGCCATTCTGGTTAAGCGTTTGGAGCAGCAGAAGTGCGTAAAATTTGTTGTCTTCTCAACCATTTCTTAGATTCAAACTCCCATATGTCGCGAACGGATTGACCAAACCCAAAAATTCCTGCTGCGTTTGAAAGTAGAAACTCGCCCGATTACAACGGTATGTGTATTTTTTCCCTAGGCCATTCTGGTTAAGCGTTTGGAGCAGCAGAAGTGCGTAAAATTTGTTGTCTTCTCAACCATTTCTTAGCTTCAAACTCCCATATGTCGCGAACGGATTGACCAAACCTAAAAATTCCTGCTGCGTTTGAAAGTAGAAACTAGCCCGATTACAACGGTATGTGTATTTTCTCCCTAGGCCATTCTGGTTAAGCGTTTGGAGCAGCAGAATTGCGAAAAATTTTTTGCCTTCTCAACCATTTCTTGGCTTCAAACTCCCATATCTCGCGAACGGATTGACCTAACCCAAAAATTCCTATTGCATCTGAAAGTAGAAACTAGCCCGATTACAGGGGTATGTGTATTTTCTCCCTAGACCATTCTGGTTAAGCGTTTGGAGCAGCAGAATTGCGAAAAATTTGTTGTCTTCTCAACCATTTCTTAGATTCAAACTCCCATATCTCGCGAACGGATTGACCTAACCCAAAAATTCTTGTTGCATATGAAAGTAGAAACTCGCCCGATTACAACGGTATGTGTATTTTTTCCCTAGGCCATTCTGGTTAAGCGTTTGGAGCAGCAGAAGTGCGTAAAATTTGTTGTCTTCTCAACCATTTCTTAGATTCAAACTCCCATATGTCGCGAACGGATTGACCAAACCCAAAAATTCCTGCTGCGTTTGAAAGTAGAAACTCGCCCGATTACAACGGTATGTGTATTTTTTCCCTAGGCCATTCTGGTTAAGCGTTTGGAGCAGCAGAAGTGCGTAAAATTTGTTGTCTTCTCAACCATTTCTTAGCTTCAAACTCCCATATGTCGCGAACGGATTGACCAAACCCAAAAATTCCTGCTGCGTTTGAAAGTAGAAACTAGCCCGATTACAACGGTATGTGTATTTTCTCCCTAGGCCATTCTGGTTAAGCGTTTGGAGCAGCAGAATTGCGAAAAATTTTTTGCCTTCGCAACCATTTCTTGGCTTCAAACTCCCATTTCTCGCGAACGGATTGACCTAACTCAAAAATTCCTGTTGCGTATGAAAGTAGAAACTCGCCCGATTACAACGGTATGTGTATTTTTTCCCTAGCCCATTCTTGTTAAGCGTTTGGTTCAGCAGAATTGCGAAAAATTTGTTGTCTTCTCAACCATTTCTTAGTTTCAAAGTCCCATATGTCGCGAACGGATTGACCAAAACCAAAAATTCCTGCTGCGTCTGAAAGTAGAAACTAGCCCGATTACAACGGTATGTGTATTTTCTCCCTAGGCCATTCTGGTTATGCGTTTGGAGCAGCAGAATTGCGAAAAATTTTTTGCCTTCTCAACCATTTCTTGGCTTCAAACTCCCATATCTCGCGAACGGATTGACCTCACCCAAAAATTCCTATTGCATCTGAAAGTAGAAACTAGCCCGCTTACAACGGTATGTGTATTTTCTCCCTAGGCCATTCTGGTTAAGCGTTTGGAGCAGCAGAATTGCGAAAAATTTGTTGTCTTCTCAACCATTTCTTAGCTTCAAAGTCCCATATCTCGCGAACGGATTGACCTAACCCAAAAATTCCTGTTGCATATGAAAGTAGAAACTCGCCCGATTACAACGGTATGTGTATTTTTTCCCTAGGCCATTCTGGTTAAGCGTTTGGAGCAGCAGAAGTGCGTAAAATTTGTTGTCTTCTCAACCATTTCTTAGCTTCAAACTCCCATATGTCGCGAACGGATTGACCAAACCCAAAAATTCCTGCTGCGTTTGAAAGTAGAAACTAGCCCGATTACAACGGTATGTGTATTTTCTCCCTAGGCCATTCTGGTTAAGCGTTTGGAGCAGCAGAATTGCGAAAAATTTGTTGTCTTCTCAACCATTTCTTGGCTTCAAACACCCATATCCCGCGAACGGATTGACCTAACCCAAAAATTCCTATTGCATCTGAAAGTAGAAACTCGCCCGATTACAACGGTGTGTGTATTTTTTCCCTAGGCCATTCTGGTTAAGCGTTTGGAGCAGCAGAATTGCGAAAAATTTTTTGCCTTCTCAACCATTTCTTGGCTTCAAACTCCCATATCTCGCGAACGGATTGACCTAACCCAAAAAGTCATATTGCATCTGAAAGTAGAAACTAGCCCGATTACATCGGTATGTGTATTTTCTCCCTAGGCCATTCTGGTTAAGCGTTTGGAGCAGCAGAATTGCGAAAAATTTTTTGCCCTCTCAACCATTTCTTGGCTTCAAACTCCCATATCTCGCGAACGGATTGACCTAACCCAAAAATTCCTATTCCATCTGAAAGTAGAAACTCGCCCGATTACAACGGTGTGTGTATTTTTTCCCTAGGCGATTCTGGTTAAGCGTTTGGAGCAGCAGAATTGCGAAAAATTTTTTGCCTTCTCAACCATTTCTTGGCTTCAAACTCCCATATCTCGCGAATGGATTGACCTAACCCAAAAATTCCTATTGCATCTGAAAGTAGAAACTCGCCCGATTACAGCGGTATGTGTATTTTTTCCCTAGGCCATTCTGGTTAAGCGTTTGGAGCAGCAGAATTGCGAAAAATTTTTTGCCTTCTCAACCATTTCTTGTCTCAAACTCCCTTATCTCGCGAACGGATTAACCTAACCCAAAAGTTCCTATTGCATCTGAAAGTAGAAACCCGCCCGATTACAACGGTATGTGTATTTTTTCCCTAGGCCATTCTGGTTAAGCGTTTGGAGCAGCAGAATTGCGAAAAATTTGTTGTCTTCTCAACCATTTCTTAGCTTCAAACTCCCATATGTCGCGAACGGATTGACCAAACCCAAAAATTCCTGCTGTGTTTGAAAGTAGAAACTCGCCCGATTACAACGGTATGTGTATTTTTTCCCTAGGCCATTCTGGTTAAGCGTTTGGAGCAGCAGAAGTGCGTAAAATTTGTTGTCTTCTCAACCATTTCTTAGCTTCAAACTCCCATATGTCGCGAACGGATTGACCAAACCCAAAAATTCCTGCTGCGTTTGAAAGTAGAAACTAGCCCGATTACAACGGTATGTGTATTTTCTCCCTAGGCCATTCTGGTTAAGCGTTTGGAGCAGCAGAATTGCGAAAAATTTTTTGCCTTCTCAACCATTTCTTGGCTTCAAACTCCCATATCTCGCGAAAGGATTGACCTAACCAAAAAATTCCTATTGCATCTGAAAGTAGAAACTCGCCCGATTACAACGGTATGTGTATTTTTGCCCTAGGCCATTCTGGTTAGGCGTTTGGAGCAGCAGAATTGCGAAAAATTTTTTGCCTTCTCAACCATTTCTTGGCTTCAAACTCCCATATCTCGCGAACGGATTGACCTAACTCAAAAATTCCTGTTGCGTCTGAAAGTAGAAACTCGCCCGATTACAGCGGTATGTGTATTTTTACCCTAGGCCATTCTGGTTAAGCGTTTGGAGCAGCAGAATTGCGAAAAATTTTCTGCCTTCTCAACCATTTCTTGGCTTCAAACTCCCATATCTCGCGAACGGATTGACCTAACCCAACAATTCCTGTAGCGTCTGAAAGTAGAAACTCGCCCGATTACAACGGTATGTGTATTTTTTCCCTAGCCCATTCTTGTTAAGCGTCTGGTTCAGCAGAATTGCGAAAAATTTGTTGTGTTCTCAACCATTTCTTAGTTTCAAAGTCCCATATCTCGCGAACGGATTGACCAAACCCAAAAATTCCTGCTGCGTCTGAAAGTAGAAACTAGTCCGATTACAACGGTATGTGTATTTTTTCCCTAGGCCATTCTGGTTAGGCGTTTGGAGCAGCAGAATTGCGAAAAATTTTTTGCCTTCTCAACCATTTCTTGGCTTCAAACTCCCATATCTCGCGAACGGATTGAACTAACTCAAAAATTCCTGTTGCGTCTGAAAGTAGAAACTCGCCCGATTACAGCGGTATGTGTATTTTTACCCTAGGCCATTCTGGTTAAGCGTTTGGAGCAGCAGAATTGCGAAAAATTTTCTGCCTTCTCAACCATTTCTTGGATTCAAACTCCCATATCTCGCGAACGGATTGACCTAACCCAACAATTCCTGTAGCGTCTGAAAGTAGAAACTCGCCCGATTACAGCGGTATGTGTATTTTTTCCCTAGCCCATTCTTGTTAAGCGTCTGGTTCAGCAGAATTGCGAAAAATTTGTTGTCTTCTCAACCATTTCTTAGTTTCAAAGTCCCATATCTCGCGAACGGATTGACCAAACCCAAAAATTCCTGCTGCGTCTGAAAGTAGAAACTAGCCCGATTACAACGGTATGAGTATTTTCTCCCTAGGCCATTCTGGTTATGCGTTTGGAGCAGCAGAATTGCGAAAAATTTGTTGTCTTCTCAACCATTTCTTGGCTTCAAACTCCCATATCCCGCGAACGGATTGACCTAACCCAAAAATTCCTATTGCATCTGAAAGTAGAAACTCGCCCGATTACTGCGGTAGGTGTATTTTTTCCCTAGGCCATTCTGGTTAAGCGTTTGGAGCAGCAGAATTGCGAAAAATTTGTTGTCTTCTCAACCATTTCTTAGCTTCAAAGTCCCATATCTCGCGAACGGATTGACCTAACCCAAAAATTCCTGTTGCATATGAAAGTAGAAACTCGCCCGATTACAACGGTATGTGTATTTTTTCCCTAGGCCATTCTGGTTAAGCGTTTGGAGCAGCAGAAGTGCGTAAAATTTGTTGTCTTCTCAACCATTTCTTAGCTTCAAACTCCCATATGTCGCGAACGGATTGACCAAACCCAAAAATTCCTGCTGCGTTTGAAAGTAGAAACTAGCCCGATTACAACGGTATGTGTATTTTCTCCCTAGGCCATTCTGGTTAAGCGTTTGGAGCAGCAGAATTGCGAAAAATTTGTTGTCTTCTCAACCATTTCTTGGCTTCAAACACCCATATCCCGCGAACGGATTGACCTAACCCAAAAATTCCTATTGCATCTGAAAGTAGAAACTCGCCCGATTACAACGGTGTGTGTATTTTTTCCCTAGGCCATTCTGGTTAAGCGTTTGGAGCAGCAGAATTGCGAAAAATTTTTTGCCTTCTCAACCATTTCTTGGCTTCAAACTCCCATATCTCGCGAACGGATTGACCTAACCCAAAAAGTCATATTGCATCTGAAAGTAGAAACTAGCCCGATTACAACGGTATGTGTATTTTCTCCCTAGGCCATTCTGGTTAAGCGTTTGGAGCAGCAGAATTGCGAAAAATTTTTTGCCCTCTCAACCATTTCTTGGCTTCAAACTCCCATATCTCGCGAACGGATTGACCTAACCCAAAAATTCCTATTCCATCTGAAAGTAGAAACTCGCCCGATTACAACGGTGTGTGTATTTTTTCCCTAGGCGATTCTGGTTAAGCGTTTGGAGCAGCAGAATTGCGAAAAATTTTTTGCCTTCTCAACCATTTCTTGGCTTCAAACTCCCATATCTCGCGAACGGATTGACCTAACCCAAAAATTCCTATTGCATCTGAAAGTAGAAACTAGCCCGATTACAGGGGTATGTGTATTTTCTCCCTAGACCATTCTGGTTAAGCGTTTGGAGCAGCAGAATTGCGAAAAATTTGTTGTCTTCTCAAACATTTCTTAGCTTCAAACTCCCATATCTCGCGAACGGATTGACCTAACCCAAAAATTCTTGTTGCATATGAAAGTAGAAACTCGCCCGATTACAACGGTATGTGTATTTTTTCCCTAGGCCATTCTGGTTAAGCGTTTGGAGCAGCAGAAGTGCGTAAAATTTGTTGTCTTCTCAACCATTTCTTAGATTCAAACTCCCATATGTCGCGAACGGATTGACCAAACCCAAAAATTCCTGCTGCGTTTGAAAGTAGAAACTCGCCCGATTACAACGGTATGTGTATTTTTTCCCTAGGCCATTCTGGTTAAGCGTTTGGAGCAGCAGAAGTGCGTAAAATTTGTTGTCTTCTCAACCATTTCTTAGCTTCAAACTCCCATATGTCGCGAACGGATTGACCAAACCCAAAAATTCCTGCTGCGTTTGAAAGTAGAAACTAGCCCGATTACAACGGTATGTGTATTTTCTCCCTAGGCCATTCTGGTTAAGCGTTTGGAGCAGCAGAATTGCGAAAAATTTTTTGCCTTCGCAACCATTTCTTGGCTTCAAACTCCCATTTCTCGCGAACGGATTGACCTAACTCAAAAATTCCTGTTGCGTATGAAAGTAGAAACTCGCCCGATTACAACGGTATGTGTATTTTTTCCCTAGCCCATTCTTGTTAAGCGTTTGGTTCAGCAGAATTGCGAAAAATTTGTTGTCTTCTCAACCATTTCTTAGTTTCAAAGTCCCATATGTCGCGAACGGATTGACCAAAACCAAAAATTCCTGCTGCGTCTGAAAGTAGAAACTAGCCCGATTACAACGGTATGTGTATTTTCTCCCTAGGCCATTCTGGTTATGCGTTTGGAGCAGCAGAATTGCGAAAAATTTTTTGCCTTCTCAACCATTTCTTGGCTTCAAACTCCCATATCTCGCGAACGGATTGACCTCACCCAAAAATTCCTATTGCATCTGAAAGTAGAAACTAGCCCGCTTACAACGGTATGTGTATTTTCTCCCTAGGCCATTCTGGTTAAGCGTTTGGAGCAGCAGAATTGCGAAAAATTTGTTGTCTTCTCAACCATTTCTTAGTTTCAAAGTCCCATATCTCGCGAACGGATTGACCTAACCCAAAAATTCCTGTTGCATATGAAAGTAGAAACTCGCCCGATTACAACGGTATGTGTATTTTTTCCCTAGGCCATTCTGGTTAAGCGTTTGGAGCAGCAGAAGTGCGTAAAATTTGTTGTCTTCTCAACCATTTCTTAGCTTCAAACTCCCATATGTCGCGAACGGATTGACCAAACCCAAAAATTCCTGCTGCGTTTGAAAGTAGAAACTAGCCCGATTACAACGGTATGTGTATTTTCTCCCTAGGCCATTCTGGTTAAGCGTTTGGAGCAGCAGAATTGCGAAAAATTTGTTGTCTTCTCAACCATTTCTTGGCTTCAAACACCCATATCCCGCGAACGGATTGACCTAACCCAAAAATTCCTATTGCATCTGAAAGTAGAAACTCGCCCGATTACAACGGTGTGTGTATTTTTTCCCTAGGCCATTCTGGTTAAGCGTTTGGAGCAGCAGAATTGCGAAAAATTTTTTGCCTTCTCAACCATTTCTTGGCTTCAAACTCCCATATCTCGCGAACGGATTGACCTAACCCAAAAAGTCATATTGCATCTGAAAGTAGAAACTAGCCCGATTACAACGGTATGTGTATTTTCTCCCTAGGCCATTCTGGTTAAGCGTTTGGAGCAGCAGAATTGCGAAAAATTTTTTGCCCTCTCAACCATTTCTTGGCTTCAAACTCCCATATCTCGCGAACGGATTGACCTAACCCAAAAATTCCTATTCCATCTGAAAGTAGAAACTCGCCCGATTACAACGGTGTGTGTATTTTTTCCCTAGGCGATTCTGGTTAAGCGTTTGGAGCAGCAGAATTGCGAAAAATTTTTTGCCTTCTCAACCATTTCTTGGCTTCAAACTCCCATATCTCGCGAATGGATTGACCTAACCCAAAAATTCCTATTGCATCTGAAAGTAGAAACTCGCCCGATTACAGCGGTATGTGTATTTTTTCCCTAGGCCATTCTGGTTAAGCGTTTGGAGCAGCAGAATTGCGAAAAATTTTTTGCCTTCTCAACCATTTCTTGTCTCAAACTCCCTTATCTCGCGAACGGATTAACCTAACCCAAAAGTTCCTATTGCATCTGAAAGTAGAAACCCGCCCGATTACAACGGTATGTGTATTTTTTCCCTAGGCCATTCTGGTTAAGCGTTTGGAGCAGCAGAATTGCGAAAAATTTGTTGTCTTCTCAACCATTTCTTAGCTTCAAACTCCCATATGTCGCGAACGGATTGACCAAACCCAAAAATTCCTGCTGTGTTTGAAAGTAGAAACTCGCCCGATTACAACGGTATGTGTATTTTTTCCCTAGGCCATTCTGGTTAAGCGTTTGGAGCAGCAGAAGTGCGTAAAATTTGTTGTCTTCTCAACCATTTCTTAGCTTCAAACTCCCATATGTCGCGAACGGATTGACCAAACCCAAAAATTCCTGCTGCGTTTGAAAGTAGAAACTAGCCCGATTACAACGGTATGTGTATTTTCTCCCTAGGCCATTCTGGTTAAGCGTTTGGAGCAGCAGAATTGCGAAAAATTTTTTGCCTTCTCAACCATTTCTTGGCTTCAAACTCCCATATCTCGCGAAAGGATTGACCTAACCAAAAAATTCCTATTGCATCTGAAAGTAGAAACTCGCCCGATTACAACGGTATGTGTATTTTTGCCCTAGGCCATTCTGGTTAGGCGTTTGGAGCAGCAGAATTGCGAAAAATTTTTTGCCTTCTCAACCATTTCTTGGCTTCAAACTCCCATATCTCGCGAACGGATTGACCTAACTCAAAAATTCCTGTTGCGTCTGAAAGTAGAAACTCGCCCGATTACAGCGGTATGTGTATTTTTACCCTAGGCCATTCTGGTTAAGCGTTTGGAGCAGCAGAATTGCGAAAAATTTTCTGCCTTCTCAACCATTTCTTGGCTTCAAACTCCCATATCTCGCGAACGGATTGACCTAACCCAACAATTCCTGTAGCGTCTGAAAGTAGAAACTCGCCCGATTACAACGGTATGTGTATTTTTTCCCTAGCCCATTCTTGTTAAGCGTCTGGTTCAGCAGAATTGCGAAAAATTTGTTGTGTTCTCAACCATTTCTTAGTTTCAAAGTCCCATATCTCGCGAACGGATTGACCAAACCCAAAAATTCCTGCTGCGTCTGAAAGTAGAAACTAGTCCGATTACAACGGTATGTGTATTTTTTCCCTAGGCCATTCTGGTTAGGCGTTTGGAGCAGCAGAATTGCGAAAAATTTTTTGCCTTCTCAACCATTTCTTGGCTTCAAACTCCCATATCTCGCGAACGGATTGAACTAACTCAAAAATTCCTGTTGCGTCTGAAAGTAGAAACTCGCCCGATTACAGCGGTATGTGTATTTTTACCCTAGGCCATTCTGGTTAAGCGTTTGGAGCAGCAGAATTGCGAAAAATTTTCTGCCTTCTCAACCATTTCTTGGATTCAAACTCCCATATCTCGCGAACGGATTGACCTAACCCAACAATTCCTGTAGCGTCTGAAAGTAGAAACTCGCCCGATTACAGCGGTATGTGTATTTTTTCCCTAGCCCATTCTTGTTAAGCGTCTGGTTCAGCAGAATTGCGAAAAATTTGTTGTCTTCTCAACCATTTCTTAGTTTCAAAGTCCCATATCTCGCGAACGGATTGACCAAACCCAAAAATTCCTGCTGCGTCTGAAAGTAGAAACTAGCCCGATTACAACGGTATGAGTATTTTCTCCCTAAGCCATTCTGGTTATGCGTTTGGAGCAGCAGAATTGCGAAAAATTTGTTGTCTTCTCAACCATTTCTTGGCTTCAAACTCCCATATCCCGCGAACGGATTGACCTAACCCAAAAATTCCTATTGCATCTGAAAGTAGAAACTCGCCCGATTACTGCGGTAGGTGTATTTTTTCCCTAGGCCATTCTGGTTAAGCGTTTGGAGCAGCAGAATTGCGAAAAATTTATTGCCTTCTCAACCATTTCTTGGCTTCAAACTCCCATATCTCGCGAACGGATTGACCTAACCCAAAAATTCCTATTGCATCTGAAAGTAGAAGCTCGCCCGATTACAACGGTATCTGTATTTTTTCCCTAGGCCATTCTGGTTAAGCGTTTGGAGCAGCAGAATTGCGAAAAATTTTTTGCCCTCTCAACCATTTCTTGGCTTCAAACTCCCATATCTCGCGAACGGATTGACCTAACCCAAAAATTCCTGTTGCATATGAAAGTAGAAACTCGCCCGATTACAACGGTATGTGTATTTTCTCCCTAGGCCATACTGGTTAAGCGTTTGGAGCAGCAGAATTGCGAAAAATTTATTGCCTTCTCAACCATTTCTTGGCTTCAAACTCCCATATCTCGCAAACGGATTGACCTAACCCAAAAATTCCTATTGCATCTGAAAGTAGAAGCTCGCCCGATTACAACGGTATGTGTATTTTTTCCCTAGGCCATTCTGGTTAAGCGTTTGGAGCAGCAGAATTGCGAAAAATTTTTTGCCTTCTCAACCATTTCTTGGCTTCAAACTCCCATATCTCGCAAACGGATTGACCTAACCCAAAAATTCCTATTCCATCTGAAAGTAGAAACTCGCCCGATTACAACGGTGTGTGTATTTTTTCCCTAGGCGATTCTGGTTAAGCGTTTGGAGCAGCAGAATTGCGAAAAATTTTTTGCCTTCTCAACCATTTCTTGGCTTCAAACTCCCATATCTCGCGAATGGATTGACCTAACCCAAAAATTCCTATTGCATCTGAAAGTAGAAACTCGCCCGATTACAGCGGTATGTGTATTTTTTCCCTAGGCCATTCTGGTTAAGCGTTTGGAGCAGCAGAATTGCGAAAAATTTTTTGCCTTCTCAACCATTTCTTGTCTCAAACTCCCTTATCTCGCGAACGGATTAACCTAACCCAAAAGTTCCTATTGCATCTGAAAGTAGAAACCCGCCCGATTACAACGGTATGTGTATTTTTTCCCTAGGCCATTCTGGTTAAGCGTTTGGAGCAGCAGAATTGCGAAAAATTTGTTGTCTTCTCAACCATTTCTTAGCTTCAAACTCCCATATGTCGCGAACGGATTGACCAAACCCAAAAATTCCTGCTGTGTTTGAAAGTAGAAACTCGCCCGATTACAACGGTATGTGTATTTTTTCCCTAGGCCATTCTGGTTAAGCGTTTGGAGCAGCAGAAGTGCATAAAATTTGTTGTCTTCTCAACCATTTCTTAGCTTCAAACTCCCATATGTCGCGAACGGATTGATCAAACCCTAAAATTCCTGCTGCGTTTGAAAGTAGAAACTAGCCCGATTACAACGGTATGTGTATTTTCTCCCTAGGCCATTCTGGTTAAGCGTTTGGAGCAGCAGAATTGCGAAAAATTTTTTGCCTTCTCAACCATTTCTTGGCTTCAAACTCCCATATCTCGCGAAAGGATTGACCTAACCAAAAAATTCCTATTGCATCTGAAAGTAGAAACTCGCCCGATTACAACGGTATGTGTATTTTTGCCATAGGCCATTCTGGTTAGGCGTTTGGAGCAGCAGAATTGCGAAAATTTTTTGCCTTCTCAACCATTTCTTGGCTTCAAACTCCCATATCTCGCGAACGGATTGACCTAACTCAAAAATTCCTGTTGCGTCTGAAAGTAGAAACTCGCCCGATTACAGCGGTATGTGTATTTTTACCCTAGGCCATTCTGGTTAAGCGTTTGGAGCAGCAGAATTGCGAAAAATTTTCTGCCTTCTCAACCATTTCTTGGCTTCAAACTCCCATATCTCGCGAACGGATTGACCTAACCCAACAATTCCTGTAGCGTCTGAAAGTAGAAACTCGCCCGATTACAACGGTATGTGTATTTTTTCCCTAGCCCATTCTTGTTAAGCGTCTGGTTCAGCAGAATTGCGAAAAATTTGTTGTCTTCTCAACCATTTCTTAGTTTCAAAGTCCCATATCTCGCGAACGGATTGACCAAACCCAAAAATTCCTGCTGCGTCTGAAAGTAGAAACTAGTCCGATTACAACGGTATGTGTATTTTTTCCCTAGGCCATTCTGGTTAGGCGTTTGGAGCAGCAGAATTGCGAAAAATTTTTTGCCTTCTCAACCATTTCTTGGCTTCAAACTCCCATATCTCGCGAACGGATTGAACTAACTCAAAAATTCCTGTTGCGTCTGAAAGTAGAAACTCGCCCGATTACAGCGGTATGTGTATTTTTACCCTAGGCCATTCTGGTTAAGCGTTTGGAGCAGCAGAATTGCGAAAAATTTTCTGCCTTCTCAACCATTTCTTGGATTCAAACTCCCATATCTCGCGAACGGATTGACCTAACCCAACAATTCCTGTAGCGTCTGAAAGTAGAAACTCGCCCGATTACAGCGGTATGTGTATTTTTTCCCTAGCCCATTCTTGTTAAGCGTCTGGTTCAGCAGAATTGCGAAAAATTTGTTGTCTTCTCAACCATTTCTTAGTTTCAAAGTCCCATATCTCGCGAACGGATTGACCAAACCCAAAAATTCCTGCTGCGTCTGAAAGTAGAAACTAGCCCGATTACAACGGTATGAGTATTTTCTCCCTAGGCCATTCTGGTTATGCGTTTGGAGCAGCAGAATTGCGAAAAATTTGTTGTCTTCTCAACCATTTCTTGGCTTCAAACTCCCATATCCCGCGAACGGATTGACCTAACCCAAAAATTCCTATTGCATCTGAAAGTAGAAACTCGCCCGATTACTGCGGTAGGTGTATTTTTTCCCTAGGCCATTCTGGTTAAGCGTTTGGAGCAGCAGAATTGCGAAAAATTTATTGCCTTCTCAACCATTTCTTGGCTTCAAACTCCCATATCTCGCGAACGGATTGACCTAACCCAAAAATTCCTATTGCATCTGAAAGTAGAAGCTCGCCCGATTACAACGGTATCTGTATTTTTTCCCTAGGCCATTCTGGTTAAGCGTTTGGAGCAGCAGAATTGCGAAAAATTTTTTGCCCTCTCAACCATTTCTTGGCTTCAAACTCCCATATCTCGCGAACGGATTGACCTAACCCAAAAATTCCTGTTGCATATGAAAGTAGAAACTCGCCCGATTACAACGGTATGTGTATTTTCTCCCTAGGCCATTCTGGTTAAGCGTTTGGAGCAGCAGAATTGCGAAAAATTTATTGCCTTCTCAACCATTTCTTGGCTTCAAACTCCCATATCTCGCAAACGGATTGACCTAACCCAAAAATTCCTATTGCATCTGAAAGTAGAAGCTCGCCCGATTACAACGGTATGTGTATTTTTTCCCTAGGCCATTCTGGTTAAGCGTTTGGAGCAGCAGAATTGCGAAAAATTTTTTGCCCTCTCAACCATTTCTTGGCTTCAAACTCCCATATCTCGCGAACGGATTGACCTAACCCAAAAATTCCTATTGCATCTGAAAGTAGAAGCTCGCCCGATTACAACGGTGTGTGTATTTTTTCCCTAGGCCATTCTGGTTAAGCGTTTGGAGCAGCAGAATTGCGAAAAATTTTTTGCCTTATCAACCATTTCTTGGCTCAAACTCCCATATCTCGCGATCGGATTGACCTAACCCAAAAATTCCAATTGCATCTGAAAGTAGAAACTCGCCCGATTACAACGGTATGTGTATTTTTTCCCTAGGCGATTCTGGTTAAGCGTTTGGAGCAGCAGAATTGCGAAAAATTTGTTGTCATCTCAACCATTTCTTAGCTTCAAACTCCCATATCTCGCGAACGGATTGACCTAACCCAAAAATTCCTGTTGCATCTGAAAGTACAAACTCGCCCGATTACAACGGTATGTGTATTTTTTCCCTAGCCCATTCTGGTCAAGCGTTTGGAGCAGCAGAATTGCGAAAAATTTGTTGTCTTCTCAACCATTTCTTAGCTTCAAACTCCCTTATCTCGCGAACGGATTAACCTAACCCAAAAATTCCTATTGCATCTGAAAGTAGAAACCCGCCCGATTACAACGGTATGTGTATTTTTTCCCTAGGCCATTCTGGTTAAGCGGTTGGAGCAGCAGAAGTGCGAAAAATTTGTTGTCTTCTCAACCATTTCTTAGCTTCAAACTCCCATATCTCGCGAACGGATTGACCTAAACCAAAAATTCCTGTTGCATCTGAAAGTAGAAACTCGCCCGATTACAGCAGTATTTGTATTTTTTCCCTAGGCCATTCTGGTTAAGCGTTTGGAGCAGCAGAATTGCGAAAAATTTTTTGCCTTCTCAACCATTTCTTGGCTTCAAACTCCCATATCTCGCGAACGGATTGACCTAACCCAAAAATTCCTATTGCATCTGAAAGTAGAAACTAGCCCGATTACAGGGGTATGTGTATTTTCTCCCTAGGCCATTCTGGTTAAGCGTTTGGAGCAGCAGAATTGCGAAAAATTTGTTGTCTTCTCAACCATTTCTTAGCTTCAAACTCCCATATCTCGCGAACGGATTGACCTAACCCAAAAATTCCTGTTGCATATGAAAGTAGAAACTCGCCCGATTACAAAGGTATGTGTATTTTTTCCCTAGGCCATTCTGGTTAAGCGTTTGGAGCAGCAGAAGTGCGTAAAATTTGTTGTCTTCTCAACCATTTCTTAGCTTCAAACTCCCATATGTCGCGAACGGATTGACCAAACCCAAAAATTCCTGCTGCGTTTGAAAGTAGAAACTCGCCCGATACAACG
This sequence comes from Ptiloglossa arizonensis, assembly GCF_051014685.1. Lineage (NCBI taxonomy): Eukaryota > Metazoa > Arthropoda > Insecta > Hymenoptera > Colletidae > Ptiloglossa > Ptiloglossa arizonensis. Next base: position 214,279 of record NW_027479094.1, read on the forward strand.
GTATGTGTATTTTTTCCCTAGGCCATTTTGGTTAAGCGTTTGGAGCAGCAGAAGTGCGTAAAATTTGTTGTCTTTTCAACCATTTCTTAGCTTCAAACTCCCATATGTCGCGAACGGATTGACCAAACCCAAAAATTCCTGCTGCGTTTGAAAGTAGAAACTAGCCCGATTACAACGGTATGTGTATTTTCTCCCTAGGCCATTCTGGTTAAGCGTTTGGAGCAGCAGAATTGCGAAAAATTTTTTGCCTTCTCAACCATTTCTTAGCTTCAAACTCCCATATCTCGCGAACGGATTGACCTAACCCAAAAATTCCTGTTGCATATGAAAGTAGAAACTCGCCCGATTACAACGGTATGTGTATTTTTTCCGTAGGCCATTCTGGTTAAGCGTTTGGAGCAGCAGAATTGCGTAAAATTTGTTGTCTTCTCAACCATTTCTTAGCTTCAAACTCCCATATGTCGCGAACGGATTGACCAAACCCAAAAATTCCTGCTGCGTTTGAAAGTAGAAACTCGCCCGATTACAACGGTATGCGTATTTTTTCCCTAGGCCATTTTGGTTAAGCGTTTGGAGCAGCAGAAGTGCGTAAAATTTTTTGCCTTCTCAACCATTTCTTGGCTTCAAACTCCCATATCTCGCGAACGGATTGACCTAACCAAAATATTCCTATTGCATCTGAAAGTAGAAACTAGCCCGATTACAACGGTATGTGTATTTTCTCCCTAGGCCATTCTGGTTAAGCGTTTGGAGCAGCAGAATTGCGAAAAATTTTTTGCCTTCTCAACCATTTCTTAGCTTCAAACTCCCATATCTCGCGAACGGATTGACCTAACCCAAAAATTCCTGTTGCATATGAAAGTAGAAACTCGCCCGATTACAACGGTATGTGTATTTTTTCCGTAGGCCATTCTGGTTAAGCGTTTGGAGCAGCAGAATTGCGTAAAATTTGTTGTCTTCTCAACCATTTCTTAGCTTCAAACTCCCATATGTCGCGAACGGATTGACCAAACCCAAAAATTCCTGCTGCGTTTGAAAGTAGAAACTCGCCCGATTACAACGGTATGCGTATTTTTTCCCTAGGCCATTTTGGTTAAGCGTTTGGAGCAGCAGAAGTGCGTAAAATTTTTTGCCTTCTCAACCATTTCTTGGCTTCAAACTCCCATATCTCGCGAACGGATTGACCTAACCAAAATATTCCTATTGCATCTGAAAGTAGAAACTAGCCCGATTACAACGGTATGTGTATTTTCTCCCTAGGCCATTCTGGTTAAGCGTTTGGAGCAGCAGAATTGCGAAAAATTTTTTGCCTTCTCAACCATTTCTTGGCTTCAAACTCCCATATCTCGCGAACGGATTGACCTAACCAAAATATTCCTATAGCATCTGAAAGTAGAAACTCGCCCGATTACAACGGTGTGTGTATTTTTTCCCTAGGCCATTTTGGTTAAGCGTTTGGAGCAGCAGAAGTGCGTAAAATTTGTTGTCTTTTCAACCATTTCTTGGCTTCAAACTCCCATATCTCGCGAACGGATTGACCTAACCCAAAAATTCCTATTGCATCTGAAAGTAGAAACTAGCCCGATTACAGGGGTATGTGTATTTTCTCCCTAGGCCATTCTGGTTAAGCGTTTGGAGCAGCAGAATTGCGAACAATTTTTTGCCTTCTCAACCATTTCTTGGTTTCAAACTCCCATATCTCTCGAACGGATTGACCTAACCAAAATATTCCTATTGCATCTGAAAGTAGAAACTCGCCCGATTACAACGGTGTGTGTATTTTTTCCCTAGGCCATTCTGGTTAAGCGTTTGGAGCAGCAGAATTGCGAAAAATTTTTTGCCTTCTCAACCATTTCTTGGCTTCAAACTCCCATATCTCGCGAACGGATTGACCTAACCCAAAAATTCCTATTGCATCTGAAAGTAGAAACTAGCCCGATTACAGGGGTATGTGTATTTTCTCCCTAGGCCATTCTGGTTAGGCGTTTGGAGCAGCAGAATTGCGAAAAATTTGTTGTCTTCTCAACCATTTCTTGGATTCAAACTCCCATATCTCGCGAACGGATTGACCTAACCCAAAAATTCCTGTTGTGTCTGAAAGTAGAAACTCGCCCGATTACAGCGGTATGTGTATTTTTTCCCTAGCCCATTCTGGTTAAGCGTTTGGAGCAGCAGAATTGCGAAAAATTTTTGGCTTCTCAACCATTTCTTGGCTTCAAACTCCCATATCTAGCGAACGGATTGACCTAACCCAAAAATTCCTATTGCATCTGAAAGTAGAAACTCGCTCGATTACAGCGGTATGTGTATTTTTTCCCTAGGCCATTCTGGTTAAGCGTTTGGAGCAGCAGAATTGCGAAAAATTTATTGCCTTCTCAACCATTTCTTGTCTTCAATCTCCCATATCTCGCGAACGGATTGACCTAACCCAAAAATTCCTGTTGCATATGAAAGTAGAAACTCGCCCGATTACTACGGTATGTGTATTTTTTCCCTAGGCCATTCTGGTTAAGCGTTTGGAGCAGCAGAAGTGCGTAAAATTTGTTGTCTTCTCAACCATTTCTTAGCTTCAAACTCCCATATCTCGCGAACGGATTGACCAAACCCAAAAATTCCTGCTGCGTTTGAAAGTAGAAACTAGCCCGATTACAACGGTATGTGTATTTTTTCCCTAGGCCATTCTGGTTAGGCGTTTGGAGCAGCAGAATTGCGAAAAATTTGTTGTCTTCTCAACCATTTCTTGGCTTCAAACTCCCATATCTCGCGAACGGATTGACCTCACCCAAAAATTCCTGTTGTGTCTGAAAGTAGAAACTCGCCCGATTACAGCGGTATGTGTATTTTTCCCTAGCCCATTCTGGTTAAGCGTTTGGAGCAGCAGAATTGCGAAAAATTTTCTGCCTTCTCAACCATTTCTTGGCTTCAAACTCCCATATCTCGCGAACGGATTGACCTAACCCAACAATTCCTGTAGCGTCTGAAAGTAGAAACTCGCCCGATTACAACGGTATGTGTATTTTTTCCCTAGCCCATTCTTGTTAAGCGTTTGGTTCAGCAGAATTGCGAAAAATTTGTTGTCTTCTCAACCATTTCTTAGTTTCAAAGTCCCATATCTCGCGAACGGATTGACCAAACCCAAAAATTCCTGCTGCATCTGAAAGTAGAAACTAGCCCGATTACAACGGTATGTGTATTTTCTCCCTAGGCCATTCTGGTTAAGCGTTTGGAGCAGCAGAATTGCGAAAAATTTGTTGTCTTCTCAACCATTTCTTGGCTTCAAACTCCCATATCCCGCGAACGGATTGACCTAACCCAAAAATTCCTATTGCATCTGAAAGTAGAAGCTCGCCCGATTACAACGGTATGTGTATTTTTTCCCTAGGCCATTCTGGTTAAGCGTTTGGAGCAGCAGAATTGCGAAAAATTTTTTGCCCTCTCAACCATTTCTTGGCTTCAAACTCCCATATCTCGCGAACGGATTGACCTAACCCAAAAATTCCTATTGCATCTGAAAGTAGAAGCTCGCCCGATTACAACGGTGTGTGTATTTTTTCCCTAGGCCATTCTGGTTAAGCGTTTGGAGCAGCAGAATTGCGAAAAATTTTTTGCCTTATCAACCATTTCTTGGCTCAAACTCCCATATCTCGCGATCGGATTGACCTAACCCAAAAATTCCAATTGCATCTGAAAGTAGAAACTCGCCCGATTACAACGGTATGTGTATTTTTTCCCTAGGCGATTCTGGTTAAGCGTTTGGAGCAGCAGAATTGCGAAAAATTTGTTGTCATCTCAACCATTTCTTAGCTTCAAACTCCCATATCTCGCGAACGGATTGACCTAACCCAAAAATTCCTGTTGCATCTGAAAGTACAAACTCGCCCGATTACAACGGTATGTGTATTTTTTCCCTAGCCCATTCTGGTCAAGCGTTTGGAGCAGCAGAATTGCGAAAAATTTGTTGTCTTCTCAACCATTTCTTAGCTTCAAACTCCCTTATCTCGCGAACGGATTAACCTAACCCAAAAATTCCTATTGCATCTGAAAGTAGAAACCCGCCCGATTACAACGGTATGTGTATTTTTTCCCTAGGCCATTCTGGTTAAGCGGTTGGAGCAGCAGAAGTGCGAAAAATTTGTTGTCTTCTCAACCATTTCTTAGTTTCAAAGTCCCATATCTCGCGAACGGATTGACCAAACCCAAAAATTCCTGCTGCGTCTGAAAGTAGAAACTAGCCCGATTACAACGGTATGTGTATTTTCTCCCTAGGCCATTCTGGTTATGCGTTTGGAGCAGCAGAATTGCGAAAAATTTTTTGCTTTCTCAACCATTTCTTGGCTTCAAACTCCCATATCTCGCGAACGGATTGACCTAACCCAACAATTCCTGTAGCGTCTGAAAGTAGAAACTCGCCCGATTACAACGGTATGTGTATTTTTTCCCTAGCCCATTCTTGTTAAGCGTTTGGTTCAGCAGAATTGCGAAAAATTTGTTGTCGTCTCAACCATTTCTTAGTTTCAAAGTCCCATATCTCGCGAACGGATTGACCAAACCCAAAAATTCCTGCTGCGTCTGAAAGTAGAAACTAGCCCGATTACAACGGTATGTGTATTTTCTCCCTAGGCCATTCTGGTTATGCGTTTGGAGCAGCAGAATTGCGAAAAATTTTTTGCCTTCTCAACCATTTCTTGGATTCAATCTCCCATATCTCGCGAACGGATTGACCTCACCCAAAAATTCATATTGCATCTGAAAGTAGAAACTAGCCCGATTACAACGGTATGTGTATTTTCTCCCTAGGCCATTCTGGTTAAGCGTTTGGAGCAGCAGAATTGCGAAAAATTTGTTGTCTTCTCAACCATTTCTTGGCTTCAAACTCCCATATCCCGCGAACGGATTGACCTAACCCAAAAATTCCTATTGCATCTGAAAGTAGAAGCTCGCCCGATTACAACGGTATGTGTATTTTTTCCCTAGGCCATTCTGGTTAAGCGTTTGGAGCAGCAGAATTGCGAAAAATTTTTTGCCCTCTCAACCATTTCTTGGCTTCAAACTCCCATATCTCGCGAACGGATTGACCTAACCCAAAAATTCCTATCGCATCTGAAAGTAGAAGCTCGCCCGATTACAACGGTGTGTGTATTTTTTCCCTAGGCCATTCTGGTTAAGCGTTTGGAGCAGCAGAATTGCGAAAAATTTTTTGCCTTATCAACCATTTCTTGGCTCAAACTCCCATATCTCGCGATCGGATTGACCTAACCCAAAAATTCCAATTGCATCTGAAAGTAGAAACTCGCCCGATTACAACGGTATGTGTATTTTTTCCCTAGGCGATTCTGGTTAAGCGTTTGGAGCAGCAGAATTGCGAAAAATTTGTTGTCATCTCAACCATTTCTTAGCTTCAAACTCCCATATCTCGCGAACGGATTGACCTAACCCAAAAATTCCTGTTGCATCTGAAAGTACAAACTCGCCCGATTACAACGGTATGTGTATTTTTTCCCTAGCCCATTCTGGTCAAGCGTTTGGAGCAGCAGAATTGCGAAAAATTTGTTGTCTTCTCAACCATTTCTTAGCTTCAAACTCCCTTATCTCGCGAACGGATTAACCTAACCCAAAAATTCCTATTGCATCTGAAAGTAGAAACCCGCCCGATTACAACGGTATGTGTATTTTTTCCCTAGGCCATTCTGGTTAAGCGGTTGGAGCAGCAGAAGTGCGAAAAATTTGTTGTCTTCTCAACCATTTCTTAGCTTCAAACTCCCATATCTCGCGAACGGATTGACCTAAACCAAAAATTCCTGTTGCATCTGAAAGTAGAAACTCGCCCGATTACAGCAGTATTTGTATTTTTTCCCTAGGCCATTCTGGTTAAGCGTTTGGAGCAGCAGAATTGCGAAAAATTTTTTGCCTTCTCAACCATTTCTTGGCTTCAAACTCCCATATCTCGCGAACGGATTGACCTAACCCAAAAATTCCTATTGCATCTGAAAGTAGAAACTAGCCCGATTACAGGGGTATGTGTATTTTCTCCCTAGGCCATTCTGGTTAAGCGTTTGGAGCAGCAGAATTGCGAAAAATTTGTTGTCTTCTCAACCATTTCTTAGCTTCAAACTCCCATATCTCGCGAACGGATTGACCTAACCCAAAAATTCCTGTTGCATATGAAAGTAGAAACTCGCCCGATTACAACGGTATGTGTATTTTTTCCCTAGGCCATTCTGGTTAAGCGTTTGGAGCAGCAGAAGTGCGTAAAATTTGTTGTCTTCTCAACCATTTCTTAGCTTCAAACTCCCATATGTCGCGAACGGATTGACCAAACCCAAAAATTTCTGCTGCGTTTGAAAGTAGAAACTCGCCCGATACAACGGTATGTGTATTTTTTCCCTAGGCCATTTTGGTTAAGCGTTTGGAGCAGCAGAAGTGCGTAAAATTTGTTGTCTTTTCAACCATTTCTTAGCTTCAAACTCCCATATGTCGCGAACGGATTGACCAAACCCAAAAATTCCTGCTGCGTTTGAAAGTAGAAACTAGCCCGATTACAACGGTATGTGTATTTTCTCCCTAGGCCATTCTGGTTAAGCGTTTGGAGCAGCAGAATTGCGAAAAATTTTTTGCCTTCTCAACCATTTCTTAGCTTCAAACTCCCATATCTCGCGAACGGATTGACCTAACCCAAAAATTCCTGTTGCATATGAAAGTAGAAACTCGCCCGATTACAACGGTATGTGTATTTTTTCCGTAGGCCATTCTGGTTAAGCGTTTGGAGCAGCAGAATTGCGTAAAATTTGTTGTCTTCTCAACCATTTCTTAGCTTCAAACTCCCATATGTCGCGAACGGATTGACCAAACCCAAAAATTCCTGCTGCGTTTGAAAGTAGAAACTCGCCCGATTACAACGGTGTGTGTATTTTTTCCCTAGGCCATTTTGGTTAAGCGTTTGGAGCAGCAGAAGTGCGTAAAATTTGTTGTCTTTTCAACCATTTCTTGGCTTCAAACTCCCATATCTCGCGAACGGATTGACCTAACCCAAAAATTCCTATTGCATCTGAAAGTAGAAACTAGCCCGATTACAGGGGTATGTGTATTTTCTCCCTAGGCCATTCTGGTTAAGCGTTTGGAGCAGCAGAAGTGCGTAAAATTTGTTGTCTTTTCAACCATTTCTTAGCTTCAAACTCCCATATGTCGCGAACGGATTGACCAAACCCAAAAATTCCTGCTGCGTTTGAAAGTAGAAACTAGCCCGATTACAACGGTATGTGTATTTTCTCCCTAGGCCATTCTGGTTAAGCGTTTGGAGCAGCAGAATTGCGAACAATTTTTTGCCTTCTCAACCATTTCTTGGCTTCAAACTCCCATATCTCTCGAACGGATTGACCTAACCAAAATATTCCTATTGCATCTGAAAGTAGAAACTCGCCCGATTACAACGGTGTGTGTATTTTTTCCCTAGGCCATTCTGGTTAAGCGTTTGGAGCAGCAGAATTGCGAAAAATTTTTTGCCTTCTCAACCATTTCTTGGCTTCAAACTCCCATATCTCGCGAACGGATTGACCTAACCCAAAAATTCCTATTGCATCTGAAAGTAGAAACTAGCCCGATTACAGGGGTATGTGTATTTTCTCCCTAGGCCATTCTGGTTAAGCGTTTGGAGCAGCAGAATTGCGAAAAATTTGTTGTCTTCTCAACCATTTCTTGGCTTCAAACTCCCATATCTCGCGAACGGATTGACCTAACCCAAAAATTCCTGTTGTGTCTGAAAGTAGAAACTCGCCCGATTACAGCGGTATGTGTATTTTTTCCCTAGCCCATTCTGGTTAAGCGTTTGGAGCAGCAGAATTGCGAAAAATTTTTGGCTTCTCAACCATTTCTTGGCTTCAAACTCCCATATCTAGCGAACGGATTGACCTAACCCAAAAATTCCTATTGCATCTGAAAGTAGAAACTCGCTCGATTACAGCGGTATGTGTATTTTTTCCCTAGGCCATTCTGGTTAAGCGTTTGGAGCAGCAGAATTGCGAAAAATTTATTGCCTTCTCAACCATTTCTTGTCTTCAATCTCCCATATCTCGCGAACGGATTGACCTAACCCAAAAATTCCTGTTGCATATGAAAGTAGAAACTCGCCCGATTACTACGGTATGTGTATTTTTTCCCTAGGCCATTCTGGTTAAGCGTTTGGAGCAGCAGAAGTGCGTAAAATTTGTTGTCTTCTCAACCATTTCTTAGCTTCAAACTCCCATATCTCGCGAACGGATTGACCAAACCCAAAAATTCCTGCTGCGTTTGAAAGTAGAAACTAGCCCGATTACAACGGTATGTGTATTTTTTCCCTAGGCCATTCTGGTTAGGCGTTTGGAGCAGCAGAATTGCGAAAAATTTGTTGTCTTCTCAACCATTTCTTGGCTTCAAACTCCCATATCTCGCGAACGGATTGACCTAACCCAACAATTCCTGTAGCGTCTGAAAGTAGAAACTCGCCCGATTACAACGGTATGTGTATTTTTTCCCTAGCCCATTCTTGTTAAGCGTTTGGTTCAGCAGAATTGCGAAAAATTTGTTGTCTTCTCAACCATTTCTTAGTTTCAAAGTCCCATATCTCGCGAACGGATTGACCAAACCCAAAAATTCCTGCTGCGTCTGAAAGTAGAAACTAGCCCGATTACAACGGTATGTGTATTTTCTCCCTAGGCCATTCTGGTTATGCGTTTGGAGCAGCAGAATTGCGAAAAATTTTTTGCCTTCTCAACCATTTCTTGGATTCAATCTCCCATATCTCGCGAACGGATTGACCTCACCCAAAAATTCATATTGCATCTGAAAGTAGAAACTAGCCCGATTACAACGGTATGTGTATTTTCTCCCTAGGCCATTCTGGTTAAGCGTTTGGAGCAGCAGAATTGCGAAAAATTTGTTGTCTTCTCAACCATTTCTTGGCTTCAAACTCCCATATCCCGCGAACGGATTGACCTAACCCAAAAATTCCTATTGCATCTGAAAGTAGAAGCTCGCCCGATTACAACGGTATGTGTATTTTTTCCCTAGGCCATTCTGGTTAAGCGTTTGGAGCAGCAGAATTGCGAAAAATTTTTTGCCCTCTCAACCATTTCTTGGCTTCAAACTCCCATATCTCGCGAACGGATTGACCTAACCCAAAAATTCCTATTGCATCTGAAAGTAGAAGCTCGCCCGATTACAACGGTGTGTGTATTTTTTCCCTAGGCCATTCTGGTTAAGCGTTTGGAGCAGCAGAATTGCGAAAAATTTTTTGCCTTATCAACCATTTCTTGGCTCAAACTCCCATATCTCGCGATCGGATTGACCTAACCCAAAAATTCCAATTGCATCTGAAAGTAGAAACTCGCCCGATTACAACGGTATGTGTATTTTTTCCCTAGGCGATTCTGGTTAAGCGTTTGGAGCAGCAGAATTGCGAAAAATTTGTTGTCATCTCAACCATTTCTTAGCTTCAAACTCCCATATCTCGCGAACGGATTGACCTAACCCAAAAATTCCTGTTGCATCTGAAAGTACAAACTCGCCCGATTACAACGGTATGTGTATTTTTTCCCTAGCCCATTCTGGTCAAGCGTTTGGAGCAGCAGAATTGCGAAAAATTTGTTGTCTTCTCAACCATTTCTTAGCTTCAAACTCCCTTATCTCGCGAACGGATTAACCTAACCCAAAAATTCCTATTGCATCTGAAAGTAGAAACCCGCCCGATTACAACGGTATGTGTATTTTTTCCCTAGGCCATTCTGGTTAAGCGGTTGGAGCAGCAGAAGTGCGAAAATTTGTTGTCTTCTCAACCATTTCTTAGCTTCAAACTCCCATATCTCGCGAACGGATTGACCTAAACCAAAAATTCCTGTTGCATCTGAAAGTAGAAACTCGCCCGATTACAGCAGTATTTGTATTTTTTCCCTAGGCCATTCTGGTTAAGCGTTTGGAGCAGCAGAATTGCGAAAAATTTTTTGCCTTCTCAACCATTTCTTGGCTTCAAACTCCCATATGCCGCGAACGGATTGACCTAACCCAAAAATTCCTATTGCATCTGAAAGTAGAAACTAGCCCGATTACAGGGGTATGTGTATTTTCTCCCTAGGCCATTCTGGTTAAGCGTTTGGAGCAGCAGAATTGCGAAAAATTTGTTGTCTTCTCAACCATTTCTTAGCTTCAAACTCCCATATCTCGCGAACGGATTGACCTAACCCAAAAATTCCTGTTGCAGATGAAAGTAGAAACTCGCCCGATTACAACGGTATGTGTATTTTTTCCCTAGGCCATTCTGGTTAAGCGTTTGGAGCAGCAGAAGTGCGTAAAATTTGTTGTCTTCTCAACCATTTCTTAGCTTCAAACTCCCATATGTCGCGAACGGATTGACCAAACCCAAAAATTCCTGCTGCGTTTGAAAGTAGAAACTCGCCCGATACAACGGTATGTGTATTTTTTCCCTAGGCCATTTTGGTTAAGCGTTTGGAGCAGCAGAAGTGCGTAAAATTTGTTGTCTTTTCAACCATTTCTAGCTTCAAACTCCCATATGTCGCGAACGGATTGACCAAACCCAAAAATTCCTGCTGCGTTTGAAAGTAGAAACTAGCCCGATTACAACGGTATGTGTATTTTCTCCCTAGGCCATTCTGGTTAAGCGTTTGGAGCAGCAGAATTGCGAAAAATTTTTTGCCTTCTCAACCATTTCTTAGCTTCAAACTCCCATATCTCGCGAACGGATTGACCTAACCCAAAATTCCTGTTGCATATGAAAGTAGAAACTCGCCCGATTACAACGGTATGTGTATTTTTTCCGTAGGCCATTCTGGTTAAGCGTTTGGAGCAGCAGAATTGCGTAAAATTTGTTGTCTTCTCAACCATTTCTTAGCTTCAAACTCCCATATGTCGCGAACGGATTGACCAAACCCAAAAATTCCTGCTGCGTTTGAAAGTAGAAACTCGCCCGATTACAACGGTGTGTGTATTTTTTCCCTAGCCATTTTGGTTAAGCGTTTGGAGCAGCAGAAGTGCGTAAAATTTGTTGTCTTTTCAACCATTTCTTGGCTTCAAACTCCCATATCTCGCGAACGGATTGACCTAACCCAAAAATTCCTATTGCATCTGAAAGTAGAAACTAGCCCGATTACAGGGGTATGTGTATTTTCTCCCTAGGCCATTCTGGTTAAGCGTTTGGAGCAGCAGAAGTGCGTAAAATTTGTTGTCTTTTCAACCATTTCTTAGCTTCAAACTCCCATATGTCGCGAACGGATTGACCAAACCCAAAAATTCCTGCTGCGTTTGAAAGTAGAAACTAGCCCGATTACAACGGTATGTGTATTTTCTCCCTAGGCCATTCTGGTTAAGCGTTTGGAGCAGCAGAATTGCGAACAATTTTTTGCCTTCTCAACCATTTCTTGGCTTCAAACTCCCATATCTCTCGAACGGATTGACCTAACCAAAATATTCCTATTGTATCTGAAAGTAGAAACTCGCCCGATTACAACGGTGTGTGTATTTTTTCCCTAGGCCATTCTGGTTAAGCGTTTGGAGCAGCAGAATTGCGAAAAATTTTTTGCCTTCTCAACCATTTCTTGGCTTCAAACTCCATATCTCGCAAACGGATTGACCTAACCCAAAAATTCCTATTGCATCTGAAAGTAGAAACTAGCCCGATTACAGGGGTATGTGTATTTTCTCCCTAGGCCATTCTGGTTAAGCGTTTGGAGCAGCAGAATTGCGAAAAATTTGTTGTCTTCTCAACCATTTCTTGGCTTCAACTCCCATATCTCGCGAACGGATTGACCTAACCCAAAAATTCCTGTTGTGTCTGAAAGTAGAAACTCGCCCGATTACAGCGGTATGTGTATTTTTTCCCTAGCCCATTCTGGTTAAGCGTTTGGAGCAGCAGAATTGCGAAAAATTTTTGGCTTCTCAACCATTTCTTGGCTTCAAACTCCCATATCTAGCGAACGGATTGACCTAACCCAAAAATTCCTATTGCATCTGAAAGTAGAAACTCGCTCGATTACAGCGGTATGTGTATTTTTTCCCTAGGCCATTCTGGTTAAGCGTTTGGAGCAGCAGAATTGCGAAAAATTTATTGCCTTCTCAACCATTTCTTGTCTTCAATCTCCCATATCTCGCGAACGGATTGACCTAACCCAAAAATTCCTGTTGCATATGAAAGTAGAAACTCGCCCGATTACTACGGTATGTGTATTTTTTCCCTAGGCCATTCTGGTTAAGCGTTTGGAGCAGCAGAAGTGCGTAAAATTTGTTGTCTTCTCAACCCATTTCTTAGCTTCAAACTCCCATATCTCGCGAACGGATTGACCAAACCCAAAAATTCCTGCTGCGTTTGAAAGTAGAAACTAGCCCGATTACAACGGTATGTGTATTTTTTCCCTAGGCCATTCTGGTTAGGCGTTTGGAGCAGCAGAATTGCGAAAAATTTGTTGTCTTCTCAACCATTTCTTGGCTTCAAACTCCCATATCTCGCGAACGGATTGACCTCACCCAAAAATTCCTGTTGTGTCTGAAAGTAGAAACTCGCCCGATTACAGCGGTATGTGTATTTTTCCCTAGCCCATTCTGGTTAAGCGTTTGGAGCAGCAGAATTGCGAAAAATTTTCTGCCTTCTCAACCATTTCTTGGCTTCAAACTCCCATATCTCGCGAACGGATTGACCTAACCCAACAATTCCTGTAGCGTCTGAAAGTAGAAACTCGCCCGATTACAACGGTATGTGTATTTTTTCCCTAGCCCATTCTTGTTAAGCGTTTGGTTCAGCAGAATTGCGAAAAATTTGTTGTCTTCTCAACCATTTCTTAGTTTCAAAGTCCCATATCTCGCGAACGGATTGACCAAACCCAAAAATTCCTGCTGCGTCTGAAAGTAGAAACTAGCCCGATTACAACGGTATGTGTATTTTCTCCTAGGCCATTCTGGTTATGCGTTTGGAGCAGCAGAATTGCGAAAAATTTTTTGCTTTCTCAACCATTTCTTGGCTTCAAACTCCCATATCTCGCGAACGGATTGACCTAACCCAACAATTCCTGTAGCGTCTGAAAGTAGAAACTCGCCCGATTACAACGGTATGTGTATTTTTTCCCTAGCCCATTCTTGTTAAGCGTTTGGTTCAGCAGAATTGCGAAAAATTTGTTGTCTTCTCAACCATTTCTTAGTTTCAAAGTCCCATATCTCGCGAACGGATTGACCAAACCCAAAAATTCCTGCTGCGTCTGAAAGTAGAAACTAGCCCGATTACAACGGTATGTGTATTTTCTCCCTAGGCCATTCTGGTTATGCGTTTGGAGCAGCAGAATTGCGAAAAATTTTTTGCCTTCTCAACCATTTCTTGGATTCAATCTCCCATATCTCGCGAACGGATTGACCTCACCCAAAAATTCATATTGCATCTGAAAGTAGAAACTAGCCCGATTACAACGGTATGTGTATTTTCTCCCTAGGCCATTCTGGTTAAGCGTTTGGAGCAGCAGAATTGCGAAAAATTTGTTGTCTTCTCAACCATTTCTTGGCTTCAAACTCCCATATCCCGCGAACGGATTGACCTAACCCAAAAATTCCTATTGCATCTGAAAGTAGAAGCTCGCCCGATTACAACGGTATGTGTATTTTTTCCCTAGGCCATTCTGGTTAAGCGTTTGGAGCAGCAGAATTGCGAAAAATTTTTTGCCCTCTCAACCATTTCTTGGCTTCAAACTCCCATATCTCGCGAACGGATTGACCTAACCCAAAAATTCCTATTGCATCTGAAGTAGAAGCTCGCCCGATTACAACGGTGTGTGTATTTTTTCCCTAGGCCATTCTGGTTAAGCGTTTGGAGCAGCAGAATTGCGAAAAATTTTTTGCCTTATCAACCATTTCTTGGCTCAAACTCCCATATCTCGCGATCGGATTGACCTAACCCAAAAATTCCAATTGCATCTGAAAGTAGAAACTCGCCCGATTACAACGGTATGTGTATTTTTTCCCTAGGCGATTCTGGTTAAGCGTTTGGAGCAGCAGAATTGCGAAAAATTTGTTGTCATCTCAACCATTTCTTAGCTTCAAACTCCCATATCTCGCGAACGGATTGACCTAACCCAAAAATTCCTGTTGCATCTGAAAGTACAACTCGCCGATTACAACGGTATGTGTATTTTTTCCCTAGCCCATTCTGGTCAAGCGTTTGGAGCAGCAGAATTGCGAAAAATTTGTTGTCTTCTCAACCATTTCTTAGCTTCAAACTCCCTTATCTCGCGAACGGATTAACCTAACCCAAAAATTCCTATTGCATCTGAAAGTAGAAACCCGCCCGATTACAACGGTATGTGTATTTTTTCCCTAGGCCATTCTGGTTAAGCGGTTGGAGCAGCAGAAGTGCGAAAAATTTGTTGTCTTCTCAACCATTTCTTAGCTTCAAACTCCCATATCTCGCGAACGGATTGACCTAAACCAAAAATTCCTGTTGCATCTGAAAGTAGAAACTCGCCCGATTACAGCAGTATTTGTATTTTTTCCCTAGGCCATTCTGGTTAAGCGTTTGGAGCAGCAGAATTGCGAAAAATTTTTTGCCTTCTCAACCATTTCTTGGCTTCAAACTCCCATATCTCGCGAACGGATTGACCTAACCCAAAAATTCCTATTGCATCTGAAAGTAGAAACTAGCCCGATTACAGGGGTATGTGTATTTTCTCCCTAGGCCATTCTGGTTAAGCGTTTGGAGCAGCAGAATTGCGAAAAATTTGTTGTCTTCTCAACCATTTCTTAGCTTCAAACTCCCATATCTCGCGAACGGATTGACCTAACCCAAAAATTCCTGTTGCATATGAAAGTAGAAACTCGCACGATTACAACGGTATGTGTATTTTTTCCCTAGGCCATTCTGGTTAAGCGTTTGGAGCAGCAGACGTGCGTAAAATTTGTTGTCTTCTCAACCATTTCTTAGCTTCAAACTCCCATATGTCGCGAACGGATTGACCAAACCAAAAATTCCTGCTGCGTTTGAAAGTAGAAACTCGCCCGATACAACGGTATGTGTATTTTTTCCCTAGGCCATTTTGGTTAAGCGTTTGGAGCAGCAGAAGTGCGTAAAATTTGTTGTCTTTTCAACCATTTCTTAGCTTCAAACTCCCATATGTCGCGAACGGATTGACCAAACCCAAAAATTCCTGCTGCGTTTGAAAGTAGAAACTAGCCGATTACAACGGTATGTGTATTTTCTCCCTAGGCCATTCTGGTTAAGCGTTTGGAGCAGCAGAATTGCGAAAAATTTTTTGCCTTCTCAACCATTTCTTAGCTTCAAACTCCCATATCTCGCGAACGGATTGACCTAACCCAAAAATTCCTGTTGCATATGAAAGTAGAAACTCGCCCGATTACAACGGTATGCGTATTTTTTCCCTAGGCCATTTTGGTTAAGCGTTTGGAGCAGCAGAAGTGCGTAAATTTTTTGCCTTCTCAACCATTTCTTGGCTTCAAACTCCCATATCTCGCGAACGGATTGACCTACCAAAATATTCTATTGCATCTGAAAGTAGAAACTAGCCCGATTACAACGGTATGTGTATTTTCTCCCTAGGCCATTCTGGTTAAGCGTTTGGAGCAGCAGAATTGCGAAAAATTTTTTGCCTTCTCAACCATTTCTTGGCTTCAAACTCCCATATCTCGCGAACGGATTGACCTAACCAAAATATTCCTATTGCATCTGAAAGTAGAAACTCGCCCGATTACAACGGTGTGTGTATTTTTTCCCTAGGCCATTTTGGTTAAGCGTTTGGAGCAGCAGAAGTGCGTAAAATTTGTTGTCTTTCAACCATTTCTTGGCTTCAAACTCCCATATCTCGCGAACGGATTGAC